>NW_028143327.1:0-131000 GCF_977018435.1 Lepisma saccharinum
AAAAGTTTAGATATTCGTTCATAACTCTTTGTACCTTATCCTTTTTTAGACGTAATGAACGCTGGCCTGGGTTTCCAAGGAAACTACGTTTTTCCAAGTAAATAAATGTTTGCAAATGTTTAATGTTTTTTGTTTGTAATTCTTCTAGACGGGAAGAGACTTTTCACGAGCCGTCTTGTATTGTCTCGTGTCTCATCGCAACAGTGAGACGTGACAGGCATTCAGTTTCATTTCGAATTTCAAAAAGCTTGTCCCGTATCGTGTCTCATTTCGTGAGCAACCTATAGATCATGTATATATTTTATTTATTTTAATCAATTGCAAAGTAAATCCGTGAGTGGCAGCCATGGCCTTGTGCAGCTCAGTTTTATAAATTCAGGATAAAATTATCCTTTTCCGAGGATTAGTTGTGTCGAAATGTACAAAAATGTTAAGAAAATTTGTTTGTCTCGTCCTCTATACGCTGTGAAAGTTTGTGCATCGACATGCTGTGTATGTTTCTTATGCTACAGACTTGAGACGAGACCGAAATTTTTCCCCTCGAGATCGAGATTGGTGCTTACAACTAGAGCCGAGATTATGCTAAGTCTTGTCTCATCTCGATACCAGCTTATAAGATTCCTAATTCCAATAAAAAAATTTACAATGAGTTTGTAGTATATTGAAGAAAATTATTATGAAATGTTATTTATTGTTGTTATGGGGAATTCGAAAAGAGGTTTTCTTATTTGAAACTCAATCCCCCCTCTCCACTAGAAATAATTGATAATTTGTCCCCTCCCTACAGGAATACTTTCCGCCTCTAATGAATAATATAAATATATGAAGACTTATACAATTAAGACTTATTAAAACTTCCGAACCAGCCAGAAGCATAAATAAAATGCATGTAAGTCTTCACATATTAGTTTATTCCAATTAATGATTTTTAAAACAAGTAACTCAGTTACTTTTTAACTGTAACTGTTTTAAAAAAGTCACTTTCCGAACCCTGCATATGTCCCTGCGATATCCATTTAATAATAAACGCAAATGACTGTGTCAAATAAAATTATATGTGTGAAATATATCCTGTGCCCCGCCTTCTGGGAATTATTTACAATTTTATACTCTAAAAAATTGCTTCATTGATATTTTGAAGCTAAAATCTTAGATTTTAAGTTAATTTGAATAATATATACTCCGGTAGCCATTTTTTAAAAAAAATCAGAAATAAGTTGTCAAATTTTCAGAAGGAGACAAAAATTTATCAATTTTATTTCTGGGTAAGTTAGATCATATAATAATAATAATCCTATAGCGCAACAGCCCAATATCGGGCCAAGGCTTACCTATCGACTGCTGGCCTCCCTCCCACGCGAGCCACCCAGGGGGCGTGGAGATCTGCAACCAGACTAGGGGGACGGGTGGTCAGCCCGACCGACCCCCAGCCGTTGTAGGACTTCGCGACCGGATTACGCTCACTCACTCGGAGCTCCCCAATTTCCTCACACGGGTGGAAATAAATTCCGACCAGAGCCGGATTCGAACCTACGCCGTCCCGCAGCGGACGATCTCAAGACGAGTGAACGCCTTAACCCGCTCGGCTACGGAGGAGGACAAGTTAGATCATATAAGTTCATTATAAAAATACTTGTGTTGATGTTGCACCTTTCCCTCTCAACGATAATTGAAATTTTAGTAAATCATGTTTTCGGTCCAAAGAAAAATAGAAAATACTATTTTATTAATTCATTAGTGTACTAAAATATAAATGTGAACTGTTAAAATATATTTTTCTGGAATCCTTATTGTTTGGTTAACATTGTCGTAAAGTTTACAAAAGATTGAATAATTTTTAAGAGGGATAGGATATTTCTCCAAGGCAGCGCAGTTCATACTTGCAGGCTATGTGAACGGAAGAAAGGATGAATCACTGAAAGTTAGAGGGGTTATAAATATGAAACCAGGCAAGTAAGACACAAAAGAAAAGGTCGTTTCTCACCACAATGAAAGGATTATATTTGTCAAATTTCATCAAACTTTGAGATCATGGGTAGCATGGTCTGGTTGAATTGACTTGGAATGACCCATAAACCTTTCAAATATACTCAGAAGGGACACAGATTTCTAAGCACTAAAGCACATTTAAAACACGGATTTTAAAAGATGAAACAAATTTGAAAAAAAAAATAATAATAAAACGAAGGCATGTGTTTTTTCAACATTGATTATTTTTGTTTAAAAAATCATGGCTAGAAGTTAGTTGGTACCTGTGTGTGGTTTTACTTTACATATGGCTTCAAATATTTCCGAATATTACTACCCTTATAAGGTATTTATCCATTAAGGGTTTTAAACATATTGGATTGTTTTTCTGTGTCTAAGTAAAGCTTTTCTAGTCAAGTGAAAATATCTGCCGTTAAATAAAGTACCAGCAGTCTTCCCTTCCCACGGACGTTTTCTATGAATCATCCAGCGCATTCTTCATGGTTCCATAGGCACGCACACTGTCTACCTGCAGGGTGGAATGTGCAGGTAATTCTTAGAATTAGGCTTCAATTTCATTAATGCCTTAATGCCTCAGAAATAGACATTTGACGCTCATAGAAATTTGTACGAGATCATCACGAATAAATCGTAATATCTCTTTTTGAGCTTCAATTCCATTCGATGTCAGGTCAAATAGTATTCGATGTAAGTTACAACGGGAAAAAAATATAATCGAAAAATTGATATATTAAATTTGGTGAAGTAAAGTAAAAACAAACAAAAGTAAAGTGTTCCCCTGTGCTTAGCACCACGCCATGATCCGGTCGTGAGTGGGACGTGATCAGCATCACGCCCCTGACCGCCTTTACCCCCCAGGGTTTCCCCCAGGTACCCATGTTATTCGACGCTGGGTGGGCGCCGGGGCCGCTTACATCGTTAGAAAAGTTCCCTGATTTGAACCGGCCGGGGATCGAAACCCGGGACCTTTAGCATGGTAGTCAGACGCGTTACCGACTTTTTTTTTTTTTTTTTAAAAAAAAGGAAAGCCCCCTAAGCGGAAGCTTCCCCCATCACATTCACTCATATCATTTCATTCACATTTCTATTTCAGGACTTTTTCAGGACAGACAATCACAAATACCCATGCCTTACCCGGGACTCGAACCCGGAACCCCTGGCGTTGTAGCGCGCTCTGCTAACCACTTCGCCACGGAGGTCGACAACTGAGCCACCGCGGCTTATTGGGCGAAAGAAATTTATAAAACAAAAATAAATTTAATTTAATCCTATCTCCTCGTGTCTCGATCTGGCCCCGCCATAACCCTCACCCTCCACCACCCTCCACTTGCCCTCACCCTCCAACACCCTCCACTTGCCCTCACTCCGCACGCCCTCACCCTCTGAGAGTGCAGTCGCCCTCCACCGCCCTCACCCTCCGTGATCGCTTTCGTCCTCGCCCTCCACCGCCCTCCACCGCCCTCACCCTCCGAGATCGCAGTCACCCTCGCCCTCCACCGCCCTCACCCTCCGACATCGCTCTCGTTCTCGTCCTCCACCGCCCTCACCCTCCGAGATCGCAGTCGCCCTCGCCCTCCACCGCCCTCACCCTCCGAGATCGCTCTCGCCCTCGCCCTCCACCGCCCTCACCCTCCGAGATCGCAGTCGCCCTCGCCCTCCACCGCCCTCGCCCTCCGAGATCGCAGTCGCCCTCGCCCTCCACCGCCCTCGCCCTCCGAGATCGCAGTCGCCCTCGCCCTCCACCGCCCTCACCCTCCGACATTGCTCTCGCCCTCGCCCTCCACCGCCCTCACCCTCCGACATCTCTCTCGCCCTCGCCCTCCACCGCCCTCACCCTCCGAGATCGCTCTCGCCCTCGCCCTCCACCGCCCTCACCCTCCGAGATCGCAGTCCCCCTCGCCCTCCACCGCCCTCACCCTCCGAGATCGCAGTTGCCCTCACCATCCACCGCCCTCACCCTCACAAGTCTTCCGGAGGGTGAGGGTGAGGGTGAGGTCTGCCCTCACGAGGGTCGCCCTCCGGAGGGTGAACACCTCTGCTTTTAGCAAGTAGAAACTACGTAGAAACGAAACGTTAGATGGAATTGTTGTACGA
This sequence comes from Lepisma saccharinum, assembly GCF_977018435.1. Classification (NCBI taxonomy): domain Eukaryota; kingdom Metazoa; phylum Arthropoda; class Insecta; order Zygentoma; family Lepismatidae; genus Lepisma; species Lepisma saccharinum. The sequence goes on from NW_028143327.1 coordinate 4,084, forward strand.
AACAAACGAAACCGCGTTTGTGCAACTGGTTTGTGGCTAGACAGGGCCATTGGACTCTCAAGAAGGCAAGAATTGTATGGGAAGTGATTCTCAAAACTAAGCGAATGAAAGGACAGTATATTTTATCATTTACAAGGGCCCTCATCCGCTTACAATTTTGAAAATTACTTTCAGTAATTCTTGTCTTCTTGGACAGGAGGTTCATTAAACTTTTTTGGTGTAGAAACAGACAGAGCGCCCACCTACCACGTTTGAAAGAAGAGCATAGGCAGACATGAAAGTAATTTTCAAGTACGTAAGGACGACAGTCGACGTGAACATTGAGCAACGTGTGACTGAGAAATACAATCGTAACAAAGGACAGGATTCTTCAAGAAACAGTAATTTCATAAAACTTCCTATCATTAACTCAGTTCATCCTTTTATCCTCTTTTGTTTGTTATACTTTTGTATTATTCTTGTTTTATATCGCTTTTCTGCCACTTGTAGATAATCGCGACGATGAAGATGAATGATGATCATATTAAATCTATGAAGGGATGCTTACAAAAAAAAAACAGCCATGCCCAGGTGTCTACTCGAACTTGGAATGTTTGGTACCGAGTGTATGAGTGGACCACTCAACGACTTCGGTCTTCGAGGCTACGGTTTCAGTTGCAACATGCAGTATAATTAAGTTTCTACTACTACTACTTATAAAGCCCCCTTGACACATGAGATACTACAAATAATTTCAGGCATACCCTCGAATTTTGATTGCCTGGCACTTTTTTAAACTAAGTAATGAAGTCACGTTTATATTCATATTAGGCCTACGACTAGCTCGAACTAAAAACGCTTGTGAAATACTGTGTATATGTTATCCATCTGAAGTGAGAAACTTCATATTCTGCTAAGAAAATATGCATGAAAAATTATATTTGTAGCTACTACTTGAAGAATTCAAATTATTATGATGGAATTTCAACTTACGTATACTCTGCATATAATGTGTTATCGGAGAGGAGTTTTTGTCTCGCAGTCAATTTATTTTTAGTTGAGGAACTCGAGAGTAAGTTGGAAATATTTAATGACCCACGTTGTGGTGTGCTGTTCGATTAATCAGAATTGGAGTGAGAGAAATCTGTAGTTAAGGTCATTCAACACGTCAATTTGTAACTGTGAATGCAAGTTTTCTTTGATTTAGCGGGAAACCAGTTTGCTATTGTTGTAAGTAATAAATTGAAACATATATATTTTCTGCTCGAGTAGGAATCCACAGCCCTTATCCAATCAATCACTTTCTGTGTTTGAAACTTCTGTCTAGGAAAGCTACACACAATTTGCTTTTAATAACAGAAGCTTCAAAATAACCTATCCATTCTTGTCTTGCAAGTAATGTTTGATTTGATTTGTTATATTTAACTTTGGTTTTCTGCCACTTTTGGCTAATCGCGAAGACGAGGATGGGTGATGCAATGACAAAATTGATGAAAGGACATCACGAAGAAAATAATGAAAACAATACACAGGCTGGGATCTGAACTCGGGACCTGTGGTGTCGCATTGTTCATGAAATAAAAACATAACATGTATAGTGGCTCAAATTAGTAATCGAATATGTAGCATTTTGCTGCATTTCTTCACAATATTTCGAAATTAACAACATGTACATAAATATAAACGATAGTGAAATATTTATAGGCATTTATTAAAGCTATATTCCCTGTTACATTTTTTTCTTTTTTAATTTTGGGTGCGTCAGCACTTAGGCTATTTTGCAACCGCCACGTTATACGGGGTCCAGCCCCTTACCATAACAAATAACGTAACTGTAATATCGAATAACTGAAATATTAAAATATTCTGACTTAGGTAAAAAGCTGAGGCTCTAAAGGGGCACTCAGCACACATGACAAAAAACAGAACACACAGAATTATACTGGCCATAGGGTCAGTCGCCAGAGCCTCGTTAGTCTGCAAAGAGCAGTCCAGGGTGTACTACGTGGAATGAAGTTGACGATTGGGTGTAATACGTGGAAGGTCACCCCTTACACCCCTGTTACGTTTTCAAATCTGAGAATAGTTATTTATGTTTTGGTGTGAAAGAAGAGATCACTTTAATATTCAGACAAATCGTGAAAGCCTTCTGTTTCTGTTAAGCTACGTTTCCATTCAGACAAGTTCCAGACTCATGACATGTGCCGGCGCATGTTGCGCGTCATTTAGTGTACTCGTACTGCTTCCAATTCAAAACTACTTCTTCAAAATACGTCCGCAACAACACTGGAGTGCAGGATCGCAGTGTAGCGTTGTGCAGTGCTTTAGAGTAGTCAGTGTTCCTTCTCTTGTATTGTAATAATTTGGTGGTGATTTAACTTGGGTAAAGATGAACAATAAAGCTATGGCGGGTTTTGTGGTTATGGCAGGCGCGTATCATGAATTTCTAAAAAAAGAGGCGAAAACAACCTAGATGGTGGATTAGAAGTTTTCTAGCAAAAAATTAACTCGTTGATGAGAGACTTACGTCTTCAAAGTGGATACGAAAACTTTGTAAGAATGACTGCAAGTGATTTTGCATTGTTATTAAATTTTGTTGGACCACAGATTGTAGTCGCGTCGTCTGTTCCTACTCTAGTTCGTATGCCCCAGGAACTTGCTGCAGGCTGTTTCCATTGTCCGCCGCGCACGTTGTGCGTCTTAATCGTTTGGGGCAATTTTGTCCCCGGCACTTGCGCCGCGGCATGTTGCAGACAGTTTCCATTTCAACAAATGCTTGGCACATGCAGCGTCGCATGCCGCGTGTCATGTTGCGCGGTAAAATTTGTGGTAATAGAAACGAGACTTTACATAGTTCTTTTATCGGTCAACTACAGTGCGGGGAAGAAACAATTCATGCTATTTCCTAACTACGTCTGTTACCAGTAGCTCCATTGCCCCTGACTGAAGTACGAGAAAAATGGGTAACAAAAACAAAAATACAACATTTGACGAACTGCAGCTATTTATTTTTACCTAACCAAAGGGTGCAGGTACAGGGAAATTAAAAATGTTAAGTACATGTAAGAGTACCGTGGGTGACGCAATAAAACAAAATGAAAAGGAAAATGAGGTAGATTCCGTATCTCAGAAAATTCAACCAAGAGAAATAGGAGAACGAAATGAACGAGCTTCAGTATGAAAAATAAAGACCCTTTCCTCACCCCCATCCCCTTCCAAAACCAAGGGCTCCGAAAGCAGCTGTGCAACTTGGAGCAGGCACTGGGACTGCTGTACGTTCAGTAGCGTTTGGTCCGAAAGCGAAATTCCTAGAAAAATGCCACAGTTCGTCCGCGACGGTTTAATGAGTTGCATTTCGCCCGAGCCTGGCTGATGATGAGTCATACCTTGACTAACCGGTGGCACGGTGGAATTAGTGACTAGGATACCTCAGTTAACAACTTTTAAAACTACATTGCATAGACAGCGGAGTGTAGCGCAGGAGTGCAGACTCAGTCAAATCGTCGAGAGAGGGGTCCCGGGTTCGATACCCGGTGGAGGCACAAGTGGTTCGGATCCCACTTTAAATTGTAGGTCCAGTCCCGATTAGCCTTACTGTGCATAAAGGGGACTTAAAACAACAAATAAAATCGTTGAGAGGAAGTGAACTTGGATCCAGAAATTTTAGTCATGGCAGTCAACACTACTACTTCTAAGCAGCTCCCATAAGTGACTGAGGTTAGAATGAAAGTTTGTCTTGTTTTAAGTTCACTTGTATGCACAGATAGGCTAATTGGGAGTGGGCCTACAGTTTAAAGTGGAATTCGAATCACTGTGCCTCCACCAGGAATCGAACCCGGCTAGAATGCAAGTGTTTTCTCATACTCACATGGGAAGTTGTTTATGTTATTGTTTCACATAATTTGTAGGTAGTCACACGTGGTCTGAGAAACAGAAAAGTCACACATAGCCTACGCATAATTCTCTCGAGGCAGTTTGTTGCAAGAACTTTGCTTGCAGGCCACGGACAATAACTTTCATGGGTAAAAAAGTGTCCCATCATAAGGTAGAGAGCATCCTGCTTAGAGCAATGTATGCGCTCCAAACGTTGGACGCTGACGCCGATATAACCTGGCTCGCAAGCCGAGAACACTGTTCGAATCTCCACAGGCATATAACAAAAATGCATCATACCCAATGACACATCTGGCGTAATACCTAACGTGCCAAATTTTGGAAAATAGGGGCTGATAGCGTGTGTGAGAACCAGAGCGACTTAACTCTAATTTATCAAATTAATAGGAGAGGAAATAATGTATTCTTAGGAATATGACTCTTAAACGTGACTCCGCCTTACAGATAAGAATTAGAAGTGGAAAATGTCGATTTTCTCCAAATACTCTTCAGAGGATTTTTTTTTTAACGAAACTGAAGACAGAATTTTTGTAGTTACGTTCCTCTGATTCCCGTAGGACGATAGGTGAAATACATTTCATGAGCGATGTTTCAAAGAAGTTGTGTTAAGATGTCAAACATGTAGCCGACAGCCATGTTGTATGAAGAGAGCATATAGGATAAGCTCCAATCACACTTAATCTAGGCTCACAACAAAGATAGCGGCTGAGTGACCTAGCGTAATGAAAGGCAAAGAAAACAGTCAATCATTGGAAAAAACAATTAGTTTCATGTTTAAGATCATTCTATCAATTAATGCAGTTGCTTATAAAAATAAAAAATGGTCCAAAATGCTTCAAAGTAATTGAAAATATGAGGCATTGCGGATACGAAGGGCGAACTCAACAAAGTGCATTGTGATGGAAATGCGTTTCAAGTTGCCAGGCACAGTGCAAACTCCATAAAATCTTTGAAAATCACGCATGAAACATTCCGATCTACAGTTACCAAGTTTTTGTGGAGCTCGAATTGTGCCTGACAACTTGAAACGCATTTCCCTCACAATGCACTTTGTTGAGTTCGCCCTTCGTATCCGCAGTGCTTCATATCGTCTCTAGGAAAAACCCAGAAAATTAATACGCCCATTCAAATTTAAAACCTTTATTTGCATACTAAATAGAAAGAATTTTCACCAGATACTTGAAATTAGTTTGAGAAAATCTAAAATAAGAGGAATTCCTATCCCTGTTCTCGTGTTGATATTTCCTGGCAAATACTCTGTAAGAGGCTGTCGCGGTATATTGCCGCTCTATACATTGAAGAATCAATGCTTTATACTCCGAAGTCGATACTAAAGGTTCATGAACGTCTGCAGGATTTTTTCCAAAGAGGCGCAAGCAAGGTAGTTTTTCCGGGGGGAGGGAGGCAAACAAGGTGCATAACAGTGTTGTCTCCTCAAAAAACATTGCTTTAATTTGAAGTTATCATATTCATCTTATTTGAAAATAAGATCCTTAGGAAAATATTTGGACCTAAAAGGGATGAGGAGATAATTAGAATAATTAAATCAAGAAGACTTAGGTGGGTAGGCCATGTGGCACGAATGGGAGAGGAAAGAGGAGTTTATAGGATTCTTGTTGGGAAACCTGATGGTAAGAGACCTTTAGGAAGGTTAAGACGAAGATGGAGGGACAACGTTGAGATAGACCTAAAGGAAATCGGTAGGGATGGAAAAGAGTATATAGATCTTGCTCAGGATAGGGACAGATGGAAGGCCTGTGTTCTGCAGCCATGAACCTTCGGGTTTAAGAAGGCTAGAGAGTTAGTTAGTTAGCTAGTTATGTTCATGCAATAATTAACATATATTATTGCAGCTGAAATGGAATTGTGTGAGATATATATATAATTTTTGGTTGACTTTCATTTTCCAGGTGGGTCGTGCACCCCCCCCCCCCTTGCCTCTCTTTCGGACTTCCATGCAAAGGTTCTATTTTTATTTCGCGTCTACCACTTTCGGTTAATCGCGATGATAAAGGATGTGATAGGTGATGAAAGTGGTATAAAGACAATGACCCAACCCATCCATATTTTCTAGTCCAGGCTCTAATCCGACATCTCCCGGGTTCGAATCCCGGTCGGGCTTGGTTGTTTGTGAATGTCCATTCATCAATTTCATCATTTCATCACTCATCCCCATCTTCGCAAATTAGCCTAGAGGCACAAAACGCGAAGTAAAATAAACTAAATCAATCAATCTAATCCGACATTAGACTTCGCAGTTTATTACGCTAACCAATTTGCCACGGGATCGGCTTCTTCGTGTTTGTCTGCTTATGAAATGATTAATTAGTTATTCAAACTATATAGGTAGGAAAGCTATATAAAATAACGAAACAGAAAAATAAATCCACTTGACGTCTTGTAGTACTATCATTAACCTACAATTTCATGCTCACAAATCCACACAGAAAACTTCTTGTGGCATTAGTTTTACAGAATGGCCTTGGGGAATAAACATCGCCCATTTCCTGGTTCAGCTCGAAACAATTCAGGTGCCTTATCGAAGCTGCTCTTGAGCACGCAGGGTTTCTAACCTACTTCGCCGTAATTCAGTTGTTGTATCTTGATTAATATGCTGTATTGTAGAGTCAACCGCAGATTAAATAGGAGAAAAAAGATTTTCCCGACGGAAAATAAGTTGGTAATGCTGCAAACACCGAGGCATTCTTGATAAGACGCTTGAGGAGCGTCGAGCAAACTTTCCTGAAAAAGCACAACCCCAGTATCGAAGGTCATGCCACACGTGGATTGGCAACTTTCGGGAGCATGCTGTCTGTCTACACAATTCTACCCAAATACCTGTTTGAAAATGAATCTTCTGTCCGCATTTTATTTTTCAAACGTACTTCTGACATTGTAATCATTTTGCAATTATTTTTATTTGTTCTTATTTTGCTTCGCTTTTATGTGACTTTTATAATTAATCGAAACTATGAAGATGGATGATAATTAGATTAAATTAATGAAGAGACACCTAAAAAAGATATTTACAGACCAGGACTCGAACCCGGAACCTAAAGCGGATAGGTTGTGGGGAAAACCGTCAATGACTCCCGCCACGAACTTACTTATAATTTTTGTAATTTCTCACGAGTATATTTTGTTCTGTCCATGCATAATACCTGATTTCGGAAACTTAATTTATAAGTGACACACTTATAGGGACAAGCCACGTATTGTTTGAATGGAGGGACACATCTCGTTCATATACTACTAGATACAATCATGGACTATACTTGAAATGGCCTCCCCGATGGCGCAAGGTAGCGTCATCGCCTTGTAATGAAGGGGTCCCGGGTTCGATACCCGGTGGAGGCACAAGTGATTGGGATTTCACTTTAAACTGTAGGTCCAGTCCTGATTAGCCTAACTGTGCATAAAGTGGACTCAAATCAATCAATCATATATGATGGAAGTTAAGAAAAAGATAAAAATTTTAGAAGAGATACTGTGAACAAGTCGAATTGGAGAGAGATTGTATTTTGTCTTTTGTCTTTGTTAAATGTATTTCATGTAGTTTATATAACATGAAGTTATAAGTTAAATAAATGTTGTTTTGTTCGTTAACGTTTGGCCTAATTGAAGATTATTACAATATACTTGAAATGTGACGTGCTAAACACTACTTTCGGAGATCAGTTGGACATGGCAATTTTGATATACAAGTTGCATTTTCTCTACTTAGATTCATTATGTCCAAATTTTATCCTAATATATAATCTCCCAACAACGCAAAATGTTTTAATTGACTCGAATTCACAATGACTCATATACAGTGTGTTTATAAATGAACGGTGGGGTTTCAAAAATTAATAATACATCTATTTATTACATTACACGGGCAAAACGTACACCGTAAGCAGCAGCAACTGTCCAAGTTTATATAACTTTATTTATATTTGTATAAAGATAGAAATCAAGAGGGGGCAATTGCCCCTCTGTGCCTCCTTGCAGGTGCTCTTGACCGTCTGGAAGAAATAGTGCACGACAGACGTGAAAACTAAATCCATCTTCAGTATCCCTTTGTCTTGCTACTCTTAGATTCTGCAACCTTTCTTTCTATAGTCCAATGTTTGCCTTCCTTACCTCCTAGAATTGATTTCCGTACAAGTTTGAGGGCTAATCTCCCCTGCCCCCTGTGGTTGCGCCACTGCACCTTCTTCCGCCGTTGTTGCTTTGTGAACTTTCATCGGCTTCGTAATACTTCATTTTCTTCAAGAGCATAATATCGTTTAATCCGGCGATAAGATTCCTCAAGAGTAGTCTATGACTACTCATTTCTACACTAGTTGGAAGCTTTATTCAATTTCGAGCCAAAAATGTAATTTTCAAATCAGGATTGTTAAACGTCCACGAACCCATAAATTCTAATGGGTTCTATTGGGTTCCGCAACAAGACCGGAACCTGTTCTATCACAGTGTAAATTCGGTCCAAGTTGCGTATTGTTTCATTTCAAATATGGAACTTAGACCGTCTTTAAATTGATCCGGAACGAAGGACCCTGTGCCGTATTTCAATTGATCCAGAAAAAAGGTTCCTGGAACTTATTTAAATACCTTAAACATAAAAAGGCTCTTTACGGTCCAGATCCATTTATGCTTGCTAATATTCCCTGCTGAACCTGAATTGAATTGATTTAAAATTCCTGATCCTTTAACAACCCTGGTGGAAATTCATTAATTTACAAACAACCATATTTTTAACGAAACATTAATCCCACACAATATACTGAGTTATTTTTCGCAACGTTCCAATGAATGGCAAGAGATTTGGGCTATTCCTTTTTCTTCCTTGATGTTTAATAGATTATATTTGTCACGCACCTATAACGTTACTAGCAAACATTTGTGAATTGTTCTTTCCTTGTAACGTTAACATCTACCATACTGAATTTATTTACGTTCCTTATGCAGATGGTATGTACCCAACTGCATTTTGTTCCGTTCCGCTACAGTGGTTTACATTTTGTTACATTCCTATGTAACGTTAATTAACCATATTGCCTTTCACTTCGTTCCGTTACGGAGGATTGCATTCATTACGTTCCTATGTACCGTTATTTACTACCATGTTGCATTTCGTTACGTTTTTTTGTAACGCTAGTATATACCACAATGCATTTCGTTACTACGTTCCTTGTATCCTTGTAACGGTAGTATATACCATATTGCATATTACGTTATGTTCCAATGTGCTCATTTCGTTCCGTTCCTTTATAACGTTAATATCTACCATAATACATTTTGTTACGTTCCTTGTAACGTCACTCTATAAGATATTGCATTTCGTTACGTTACATGGGTACCAGCAGTTGAACCATACTCTTCCTCCTACAAAATGGAACGTACCGTGTAACGCAAATTGGGTACGTTACGACTCCCTGATGTTAAGTTCCACTTATTCGCATATTATTTTTTCTATTCTTTTTTCTGCTTCCTTGAATATAGCCTGTATCTATTTATATTTCTGTTAAGTATCGCTTTTCTGCACCTTCGAATAATAACGATGAGGATTAACGATTAAATGGATTCCTTAGTAGGATCCAAACCTGGGACATCTGATCAGGAAGGGCTGAAGGTGACATGTATGTGAAAAATTTAACATTTTTTTTTCACAAGGACATGGTCCAACGGAAATATTACTACTACTGCTTCCACCACCACCACTAATAATAATAATAATTACAGCTACAGCTACTAACTCTAATAATACTTATTATTATTATTGTATGCTTTGCTTAGGTGAAGAGAAAAATTGGTCCAAAAAGGGAAATTTTGTCCTTTGGAAAGGGAAATTGTGCCCTCATATTGTGGCAACACTGATGGCAACCCTGGTATGTTTCCGGTAAGGATCACCGGGAACTGCACTGGATAAACAGGCATACCATAAACCCACCTCCTCCCCCCACGCTCAGTCTTTGCCGCAACGCGAAGTCTTCCTTGCGTGGGCTCAGGGCCCTTTCCTCATGTTGCCTGTGGAGGGTACCGGATCAGTCCTCCTCTTCGCTTTTGCCGGTGTCAGAAAAAATGTCAGTCTGCAATGTTTACTTTACGACAATACGAGGGTCACTATTTATATTTTGAGCCTTGGCAACACTGATTGAAGTTAGGCACGATTTGACATTTGCACGGAATCGTCTGGCATTATTGACCATAACGTACTTCAAATGTTTTGTCAATAGCTTCATTTGTGTTGTTTATGTTGCCTTGGAGATTGCGCGACAACAATAAAATGGAATTAACTCGTGAACATTTTCGTGCGATGATGTTTTACGATTTTCGACGTGGATTATCAAGACGAGTGCATCGATCAACTTACTTCCACATTTGGCGATGAAGCCCCATCCTTTGCCACTGTGAAATGCTGGTATAACGAATTTAATCATGGCCGCCATTCGCTCACCGACGAGATTCGCGAAGGTCGTCCAAAGTCAGTTGTTGTTCAAGAAAACATTGATGCTGTGCAAAACCTAATACTGCAAGATCGTCATGTGACATACTGTGAGATTGAGGCAACCATAGCCATTAGTTCCACCAGCATATATAAAATATTACATGATCATTTAGCTGTGAGAAAGGTATGTTCTCGTTGGATCCCACACAATTTGACAAAAACTCAAAAAGACGCTTGCGTCAATTGGTGCAAACAAATGCTCAATAAATACAATCGTGGTGCTTCAAAAGACGTATATAAGATTGTAACAGGTGACGAATGATGGATATATGCATATGAGCCGGAACGTAAACAGCAGTCGACTGTATGGGTGTTTCAAGATGAACCCAATCCAACAAAAGTTGTTCGCGCTCGAAGCACATCGAAACAAATGGTCGCCTGTTTTTTCTGGAAAACTGGTCATGTGGCAACTGTGCCTTTAGAGGAACGTAGAACGGTCAACTCTGAATGGTACACAACAATTTGTTTGCCAGAGGTCTTCGGTCAAATACGGAAAACAAACAAACGCCGTCGGATCATTCTTCATCAAGACAATGCCAGCTGTCACACATCTCGTCTAACAACCGACTTTATGAACAGTCAAAAATCGAATTGATGGGTCATCCGCCGTACAGTCCTGATTTGGCACCCAATGACTTCTTCTTGTTCCCGAATGTCAAGAATAAATTGCGTGGACAACGATTTTCGTCGGCGGAAGATGCCGTTTATGCGTTCAAAAACCATATTATGGAGGTGTGTCAATAAGATTGGAAAAACTGCTTTGACAAATGGTTCGAACGAATGCAAAAGTGTATTGACCATAAAGGAGAATACTTCGAAAAACAATAAAGCAGTTTTCAATACCAAATTCCTGTTTTTTTTCATTGTTAGGCCCAAAATATAATAGTGACCCTCGTATTACCAGTTTATGTACGTAATAATATTTTAAGACGGGTTCTTCAATTCTTTATATTTTGGTGTTACCTGCGGTAACAGCGGCTACATGCACGCCACGCCTCTGGAGAGATGTATGAAAGCCAATTCCGGCAATCTAACATGTGCAGAGATGCATTCACGGTAGCTCCATATTTTGCGCAACTGATATTGGATGGAGCAGAGATAAGAGGAGCGAAAACCCTATGGAAAACAATGTGAAATAGGCTTTATAAATAAAGTGAAGAATGTGAAAATTCTTATTTTGCACTACATAGGTTACGGTAAAAAGTTTAAAATATATTTTTGAAAGTTTTGTCAGCAACCAATTTTACAAGCAATATTTTTCGCATGACCTGAGAACACGCACGCAGCAGAACCCTTTCATTTATCTTGCAAGTGAGTAAAGTAAAAAAAAGTAAAGTGCACCCCTGTGCTTAGCACCATGCCATGAAGGCGTATAGGGGGTGTGGGGGTAACGCCCCATATTTTCTTGATCTGGTCGTGAGTAGGGGTGATGTGATCAGCATCACGCCCCTGACCACCTTTAACCCCCAGGGTTTCCCCCAGGTACCCATGTCATTTGACGCTGGTTGGGTGCCGGGGCCGCTTCCAACGTTAGAAAAGTTCCCGGATTTGAACTGGCCGAGGATCGAACCCAGCATGGTAGTCCAACACGTTACCGACTGAGCCACCGTGGCCAATATCTTGCAAGTGAGCAGCAGGGATATTTCACAGAAGAATGATCATTACAAAGGCCGTGTCCGGATTTGCCCCCTCTAGCATTGACTTCGCCCTCCTACTAAAAATTCCTGGCTACGGGCCTGCGTCACAGAGAAACACGAGAGTTGGGGAGGGGGGAAGGCCTGTAGGGCCTTCAAAAGCGGGCCAAACCTGAATCAGTTCCGCGAGCAGTTTGGCAATCGGGGTAATGGTTGCGGTCGTAAACTTGGGAACATTATGACAGTGAGTGAGTCCTAACTCAAGGTTACCCTCTCCCCCTCCTCCTCGAAGCCAATGCGTCGCTATTTTTCCACAGAAGATTTGAAACTGAAACCTGCGAAGATTGACATAACAGCTACTGAAGGGAGCCACGAAAGCTCATTTGATCATGATAATTAGAGACAGTGGCGTAGTGGCCGCCCGGCAATGCAGGGTGTGGCGCAATATTCTTTCTCTCCCTCTGCTTCTGAAATTTTATATAGCTTAGAAATTCAACAGGAAGTGTCGCTTATGAAATAATTTGATTTACAAGACAGAAATCTGGTTTCTAGTAACATATGATACGACATCTTCGATAATAAGCAGGGGCGTTCTGGTTCGGCCAGAGGGGCCCGGCTAACTTAACATATGTGTCCCCTCCGAAATGCAGAATTAACTTCCTTGCTCGCAGGTGGACATCTATAGGAAAAATCCCATATCTCATAACTAGACCTCGGATTTTTAGATTCTAAAAATTGTGCTTTTAGGTTCCTAAAATAGGCTCTAAAAATCCTAAAATAGGTTCGAAAAACCCTAAAATAGGTTCTAAAAATCCTGAAATTAGTCCTAAAAATCTTAAGTTAGGCTCGAAAAATCCTGAAGTAGGTTAAAAAAAAATTTAAAATAGTTCAAAATTTCTGAATACTGCTGATTAGGTATAGTCACCGGCAATGAAAATGGGACACATATATCCTGAAATATGCACTATCTTGCACAACGTTATGTGTGATTCCTAACCCTACGGCGATGGCAGAACTTAACATTGGAAATTTGCTATTAAAATCCACTCATCGCCGTATAGTTAGGCACCAATCTGTTTTCATGTTATCCACAGTAAAACTCCGCAATTTTGTCTTTGAGGATCATCTTATATTCTGAAAATCTTACAACAAAAATATAGTGAGTGGTGCAAACTTCAATGCTGAAATGTTAGTTTGCAAGGCGTGAATGCCACAAAGCATGGAAGTGACGCGAAAGTGAGCAAGACCACACAGATCAGACCACTTTGTATTGCACAGGTAACAGTGGAACCTAAAATAGTTTCTAACAAGCAAAATAGGTTTTTTAGGCACTATAAAACTTTTGTTGCGTTTTTTAACGAAACGCTGACATAACTTATTATTTCTTGCATGAATCCAGTATAGAAAGATTCAGTTACTCAACCAGTCGTTGCATTGTTGCTGCACAATATAAAGAATTAAATTTGATAAATCATGAACTTTTATCACTAATTTTAATTTTGCGTGTGGTATTTGAATGCAACTCCACATCAAATATTTTCAAGATGGCTCTAAGCCTTTTTATATTCAAATAAGAGCTGAAAAAAATTCTCAAATAGTTTACATCTGTTCCATGTTACTTCAAAGTGGTCCCAAAACTCAGTAGGATGTGGAGTCGAATTATCCCTTTGCCCTAGGGTTCACAGCGTATGGGTTAAATGTTACCATTATTTAGGGGCATTTTGTGAAGTTAATTTTTCTTCCATATTGAAATTCTGTGGACATTTCCTTCTTTCCAGTGTGTCTTTATTTTATGATCTACAGTGCTCAAAGTGGATACTCCTATAGCTGGTATGCTTGTTCGAGGAGGGTCTTTGTGTAGATCAGCATGGAGACAATGAAGAAGTGGGGGATGCTTATGCAAATTATCCTAGCAGGAGGGGATGGTTAATGGAAATTTACATAACTGGGGGAAAAGCACCCCTCTGCACTCCTTCTCAACACCCACAACTCCAGCACTGATGATCTATTAATATAAAAAGGTCTTGTTTCATGAAATATATCGAAAAGAAATGCTATTGTTGAAATTATTATTAATAATGTCCACTATTATTAAAGTTGAAATCCTTTTCGGAATTCAGTCTTTCCGATCGACTTTCATTGAGTGACGAATTTTCAGTGAATGAAGTTCCATCACCGCCCTATTACCCGTCTTTCAAGGCTGGAGTTCGCCATATTTCCTTCTACTAGATTCCAATTGATCTTGTGATGCTGGGTTAACACTGGAAATCTAGAGGTCCAGTTCAACCCCCAAAACAGAAATGAGCACTTTGTTGAATACATTAGTTACTATTAGTATTAGAAGTCTAATGTGAGGGAATTACTTTATATCATACATTTTAGTCCGATGAGAAGGTCCGGAAAAATGCAGATAGATACCTCAAAAATTTTTAGATCCAATTTGTTCAATTGAAAACAATATTGATTTAATAGTGCGCAATTAATTTCCCTGGACGCCATGGCATTCTCTCTTTTACAACTTTTATTTAGATCATTCGGCCCCAATGGCTGACTCCCGCCGCCCCTCTGAACTTGATGAAAACAAGAAAAGCAGATAATGGGAGCGAAACAAGCAAGAAAATTTTACAAAATGAATTTTTATTTGCATAAAATTTGAAATCGAAGGGGTTATTGCTCGCAATGATCCCCTGCACCCCCTTGTAGATGAGTCACTGTATAATGCAGACATATTTAAGCAATATATGTTTATTTGGGATACTTTAGGCTCACTGCCATTTTTAGTCAACCTTAATCTGCACCGTTGCTCGACTAACCTTGTTTTAATGCGAATATCACGCACCCTTCCCCCTTCCATCCAAACCGATTCTAAAGGCATAAGAGATAATGTTTTATTTCAACCCTATCGCCGCGATCACCCACAGGTAGGTAGAAAACCTATACATAATAACCAAGACTAAAAATCAATAACAAGTCAATCAAACGATAGTTTAAAGTGGGATCCTAACCACTATGTGCCTCCACCAGGTATCGAACCCGGGACTCCTCGATTGCAAGGCGAAAACGTATTCACTGCGCAATCGAGAAGGCAATTATAAATATCTGATACATAAAAAAATATCAAATAAATTCCCTTATATGTATTTAATACTAATGTATTTTTACATGTTTAGTAATTTACTTTTATATTTAATAACATTATAAATATTAATTCTTAGTTGCTTGGTAGAAAATTTGAAAAATTTCATGCACATGCATAATATATATGTATAGTTTGTGTATGTCTGTGTAGACCACAATCTTCTTGCCCCCCCTTCCACAAAAAAAACATCAATTTTCAATGATTTCGCGCCCTGGTAGGATATGTAGCTGCCTGGCAAAGTCCTCATTCCGTAAATTCACGAACTGCATGAAATCAGAAAACGACATATATTCCCCCCTCGTTTTCAGAAAACCTGTTTCACAACCAGGCGCGGTTGGCTGTATAGCGCAAATGTGCAGTGAACCCCCAGTAATATACAAAATAAACAATAACTGAGAAGTTCATAAGCGTAGAGTGCCAAATTCTCTTAGTGAGAAGGAGAAACCGCGGGCCAAAGCCACTCAGCTCCCCTCTAGTTCCGTTTCGTGCAAAGCCTCCGCTGAACCTCCGCAAGCCAACCCCTACCATGCTAAAAGCTTAGAGCGGCTAGCAGAAGCTCGACGCGTACATATGGCGAAAATACATGCAGTCGGCTACTCCAGGAAGGTCGTCTCGTCAAAACGGACATGCGCAGTTCGTAGGATCACCAGCGAGCTGGAGTTAACCACGCTCTTCTCTCTTCCAGTGTTGCACTATGTGTTTCAATTTGAATTCATTTGACATTCTCTTTGTATTTTTATATTTTACAAGACTTACTAGATTAATGAAGAGGGTGTAATATAAATGTAGAGGTGACCCCAAACGAAAGCTAGAAGTAAAGATGATGGGACAAATAAGATAAATATTATAGAAAACAACTTGCCTACACATTCAGAGTTTTCATCTTTAAGATGGAAACACTTCAGGTGGAAGGAGCCGAAAAGTTAAAAATAGCGCGAGGGCGAGGGGTTGCTTATCGGACAAGACTTAAACAACCTTTTGGTCTTCTTACGTCAGACTAAATGCTTTCGTTGACATGTTAGGCTTTTTAGGTTTAGTTGTCTTAGAATATATACACTCAATTTTGGGGGCTTACCGTGCTTGACCAAAAATGTACTATTTGCTATTTATTCAAGCCTAACCTAACAATGAAGGCATTTCGCACTTACGTCAGAAGACGACCAAAAAGTTGTTTGGGTTTCGTGCGATCAGTTATACTCTAGCGCGAGAGGGTGTTCGAAGGGACGCGCGCATTTAACTTTGTTACGTGCCATTGTCTCCATACTTGTTAGTTTGTTTTGAAGTGCATGGCTGGTGATTGAAATATATATGGCATAGTGATACGTTGAGTGAAGTGAGGTGGATTGTGTATTGGAAGGAGTGTAGTTGTTGCTGTGCGAGAAGTTAACATATTGCATAGAATAGAATCTAATCGCTTAGCGCTATACTTTCGAATAGTTATATAAGAATTATCTTGTAATCAAGGGGTCTTGGGTTCGATTACTGATACATACTCATTTTAGCAGGCAGAGATTTGTATTTTTAACTGTAGGTTCAGGATCCAGTTCCAATAATACAGCGTGTCCACAAAAACACTCCTCGATTTTATGTGGTTATAAAATGAAAACTTTTTGCAACATGTTTGTAAGTATGGTGTCAGAAAGAGTAGCAACTCAAAATATTTTTGTTTATTCCCTACAGGTTGTGAAATTGACCCATTTTTCCGCTAGAGCGCAGTAAATTCAAGATGGCGCTTTCAAAACAGCAACGAAGTTGGTGTGTGTTGGAATTACACACAACAAAGAGTGTCGTGTCTGTTCAACGTTCGTTCAGGCGTAAATTTGGTGTGGAACCACCTTCGAACAAGTCCATTTTGAAGTGGTACAAGGATTTCGTCGAAGAAGGGTGCATCTGTGACAAGCGGAAAGGGCACTCTGGCCGACCGACAGTCCCACAGCAAGTTGTTGAGAGTGTGAGGGAAACCTTTGTTCGGAGCCCCAAAAAGTCAGTGCGCAGGGCGAGTATTGAACTACAAATCCCAAAAAGTACGATTAGCAAGGTGTTACGAAAACGCTTGCACTTTCAGGCATATAAACTGCAACTGGTGCAGAAGTTAAAACCTGAAGACCGTCCAAAGCGACAGCAGTTCTGTTCAGATCTTCAGCAGTTAATGGAAAATGATGACAATCTTCTGTCGAAGATCATTTTCAGTGATGAAGCAACCTTCCACCTGCATGGTAAGGTAAACAGACACAATGTGCGATATGGGGATTGGAGAATCCCCATGCCACGCTGGAGATACAACGTGATTCTCCTAAGTGTAATGTGTTTTGTGCCATATCTGAACAGAGAGTTTATGGTCCTTTTTTCTTTGAAGGCGAAACTGTGTCCGGCGACAGTTACTTGGATGTGTTACAAAACTGGTTGATGCCTCAACTTACTGAGGTAGGTGACTACCTTTTCCAACAAGATGGGGCACCACCGCACTGGCATCGTAATGTCCGTAACTTTCTCAATGAGGTCCTGCCAAACAAATGCTGGACGCCATGATCAGGTGTTTCTTCCCTGGCCTCCTAGGTCACCGGACCTTAGTGTTTGCGATTTATTCTTGTGGGGGTATATCAAACACATAGTGTTCGTACCTCCCCTACCTGCATCCATGCATCCATTGAAATTCTACAGGACAGAATCACAGAAGCTGTAAACACAATCACGCCCGATATGCTTTCCAGAGTCTGGAATGAGCTCGATTATC
Source organism: Lepisma saccharinum (assembly GCF_977018435.1). Taxonomy (NCBI): domain Eukaryota; kingdom Metazoa; phylum Arthropoda; class Insecta; order Zygentoma; family Lepismatidae; genus Lepisma; species Lepisma saccharinum. The sequence continues at coordinate 21,957 of NW_028143327.1, forward strand.
GCCTAGATGTTTGCCGTGTGACAGGTGGGGCACACATTGAGTGTCTGTAATGAAATTCAATCACATGAAACTTTATGAGTTTTTACACGTTTACCCAAAAAATGAACACTATATTCCTCAAAGTTTTCATTTTATAACCAAATAAAATCGAGGAGTGTTTTTTTGTGGACACCCTGTATAGTCTATTTGACAGTGGTGGGACCAGAAAAGAGTTGACAAGAGTGGAAGAGACAAAATTGAGGCTAGAATATTTTCTGAATTCTGAGATACCCCAAAATACAATACCATACTAATCTTAAATTAAAATGATCGCCCCCTACACACACACTCCTTGGTGCTGTCACTGTTATCTGAACATAAAGCAAATTAACTCTGTCAGTAATCTACCGGCAAAAAATTGATAATTTTCCCAGTACTATCTCTACGAACCAAAGCGTGTAGTGTCTCAAAAGGTTTAGATAAGTCCACTTTGCATAATTTTGGTGAACCCCCAGGAAAATTATGCACGAGCCGCGCCTGTTCACAACTCACCCCTGTCCTTTCTGTGGTGAAGGCCACTCCAGTGGGACAATGAATCTCCTGCGAGCAGCAAAAGAAGACGGCCGCGCCATCTACTGCCCACCGACGGAAATGCAATTTCTAAGCGCAGCGAGGTTTAAATGTGGGGTAATCTTCTATACCTAAAAAGAAATTAGTCGGTTATTAATAACAACTATAAAAATAAAAAGCACAGTCGCATGGAACTATTATGTATTATTCTTTACCAGATTCACATGAATAAAGCACTAAAATCATAGAATTTACTATTCTATGCTTAAATTGTGAAAATTGCAAGTGACGTAAACAGGTGCTGTGCAAATTTTAAGGCTTTTTAAAGTTTCCATATATATTCTGTTGTTGACGATCGTCTTATTAAAAGTCTTAGTTTCACAGCACTGATTATTCATCTATCATGTTCGGACAAAATTCTGAGGTTAAGATGAAATTAAACTTGCAATTTAATGTAATAGCAGCACGTTCAGCATCAAATTCCCCATAATGGGAGAACAATTGCCCATCAAAAGCGTGGGGTCACAACAGGGCTGCTGCCATCTACAATAATTTGCTTCGAAATCTTATATTTGCTTCTGAAAGGACTAAAGGAACGAAAAGAAGTATTTTCATCGTCACCTTCCTAAATTGCTTTAGCAGACGCAAACGTAAAAATTTATGCGGTGGCATTGACGGAAGAAATTATGATAACAACGAAAAGGAACTGCAGTAGTTGCAGTTTTTTAATAAGTTCACACCAAAGGATTATATAGTGTTACTGAATTAATTATAGTAATGCCAAAGAAAGGTTTTATATCGTAAGCAACATGTGGTCGTTTTTTTCGAGGGACCCATCCAAAGATTTTCCCTATGAAATAGGAGAATTAGTACCAGGCTTAGAAGACAAAAGTGTCTGGCAACTTCATAAAGCTAAGAAGAAGGTAAGCTTCGAATTACAAGGTTCCAAGCGTAAAATGTGTGAAGTCCAGAATTTTTCTAATTAGAATTCTGTGGCAGCTAAAAAGTGGGAAGGATAACAAAATAATGTAGAATTCACATTTTAGTTTAAATAGGTAAATTATTCAAAATGTAAATTAAAATTTCGGTAACCACCAAACGTCTCTAATTCCCTTATTTTCGTATTTTCAACATTGATACTTACATATTCTGCATTCGTAAGGATTCTTCTATTTCGCGTTTCGTTTTTTGCACGCAAATAATCTCAATTTTCGAAATATCGAGTATTTTTATTTTGTTCGCTTTCGCTTGCGTTGCACGCGATATGGCGGAAAAATCTTGACTAGCGTAGTCCATGATCAGTGGTTATGCAGTGTTGGGTAACACTTTACCGTGTTGGGTAACACTTTACTATACCTGAGACAGATTTCTTCAAATTTACAGGAGAAAGTACTTACGCAAATCATTTTCTGTAGCGTTGTTGATGTTCGGGAATGTAATTTTGATTCATTTTTATGCGAATGTATGTGGTTTTGTACGAAAATCTATTTCCGACGCGCTATTGCTGCTGCCGCCATTTGCTTCCTGCATGAGAACACAATACGCTCTCGTATTGTCCGTATATGCTAAATTGAACGAAAGGAGTGCTAATGGAACCAAACTGACAGGCCTAACCTAACCTAGTAGGCATACCTCGTCCCCGTGATGGTTTGTGGGGCTATCGTGAATTTTTGGGCTAACGTCAATGGTTTTTCTGGCTCAAGGAATGATCAACGGTAAGCTATCGCCATGTTGTGTGTGGAAATAAACAAGAACAGTAAGTACTCGTAAATGTAAGAAATATACATTACTTTCCTAACAAATTCAATTATTTCACCTAAGTAAGTGTTCCGGAATGCAGAATAGTATGTTAGCAATGTAAAAAAGTGCGAAAGAAATGATTCCCAGGTGTCTCAGGTATAGTAAAGTAGTACCCAGTGTTGCAACCTCCTTCATAGAAAAATACCGGTACTTGTTTACTATCCTTCGGACACATTTATTTATTTTTACAGAAGAAACTACTTACCGTAATAAGTTCCTGTAGCATTGTCGAACATCGGGAAGGTTTTTTGTGTGATGTGGGAATGTTTCATAGCTGAAATTCATGTTGTTTGTTGAAAGTTAATTCTCCGACGGAGAATAGCTAGCCCCACGAACCATTGGCGCATGGATAGGTTAGTTCTGTTAGGTTAGGAAACATAGTTAAAATTTGGTGTCGTGTTAGTATCAGGATCTAGAAATTGGAAATAATTGCGAACCATTGGCGCTAGCCCCACGAACCATTGGCACGTGGTTAGGTTAGTTCATCTCAGGCAAGCGAAAAGGCCTATCAGAAAGACTTACTGGTAATGTGAAAAATTGCAATTAATTTCATCAAAATAACGTTGATACACCTTCAGGAATGTTCCGCAAAGCAGATACATAAGTACGAATGTCAAAAATTGCTGAAACGAAAAAATTAGAGGTGTCCGAAGGATAGTAAATTTTTACTGACCCACGAACCATTCATAAATGAAGGGCCAGGGGGAAAAACGATGAATGTCGACTTTTCGCATATTTTGAGATCGCAGCACCATCTGATAGTTCAGAAGCTGTACTATAAGATTGTGAAAGGCCTTGGGGGGAAAACGGTGAGAAGTGCCTGAAAAACGCATTCAAACGTACGGGACAAGGGGGAATAACATTGAATAGCAAAACTTGTTTTTCATTTCCTGGCAAATCGTCTCGAATGAACATTCATCGTTTTTCCCCCTGACCCTTCAAATATTAGCCCCACGAACCATGCACAGCAAGGTTAGGTTAGGAAACATAGTTAAATTTGTTTTTCAAAATTAATTTTTTTTCTCGGGTTCGAAAACCCCACGAACCATTCATAAATAACCCCACAAACCATTCACGGATAGCCCCACGAACCATTCACGGATAGCCCCAGGAACCATTCATATATAGCCCCACGAACCATTCATAAATAGCCCCACAAACCATTCATAAATAGCCCCACGAACCATTCATAAATAGCCCCACGAACCATTGACGGATAGCCCCAAGAACCATTGACGGATAGCCCACGAACCATTCATAAATAGCCTCACGAACCATTCATAAATATCCCCACGAACCATTGATAAATAGCCTTAGAGATACTGGGCGAAAAGGGGGGGGTTATAACCCCCATCAACCTCACATTGAGCATGCCACTGATCCTGTGCACGTCATGTTTTCGCAAGTTCGTAATCAGAAATGATGAACAGTAACTCACGTTTATTTACGTTCTAGAACTGTTACACAGTTACAAAACCGCGCATTTGGAAACACTGACCGGCTGTTACGTCATGAAACGCTCGCAAATATTTGGTTCACGTAGTAGACGGACATCAAGGGAACAGCTTTCGTGCATCGGAGTGACATTAATGTCGAAAATTACATGATTTATCGGCAAAAAAATTTCAACGAGGTGAAAGCAAACTTCCAAGACCTTCCTAAAGTATAAATAAACCCATTTCGGTAAGTACTTTCTCCTGTAAAATTGAAGAAATACGTTTTGGGGATACGAAAATTTTACCGAAAAGTCATAGTTTGTGTGTGTCGGGGGGGGGGGGGGGGGTAAATGCTTCCGTCTAAAGCCGGCTTAATTATCTGTGAAGCTTGTGTTCTGTTCATGTGTGTTGTCATTATGGATCCATGTTGAAAACTTCCACCCTCGATTTCGCAGGAGATTTTTTTACATATATAAAGAGTATGTCCTGCTAATTGTGAATAATAATATTCTGGAGCTCGGAAATAAGTATTTACGACTGTACAGTCGTTCAAAGTTGCGAGCTGGTTGCTGTGTTGAAATTTCCCACAGATCCCGGGCTCTGCCCCTGGGGTAATTAACCTACCGCTACCATGGCCCCACCTTTCTATATAGAGTCCCTTTTGAAGGTATGTTAGAAACTGGCTGGAGCCACCTGCCCCTGATACTATTGGTAATTTTTGCACCGACACATTTAGGTACCAAAGAAATAAGGCTAAAATTAAACCTCAAAGGGTAACTTACCTCTTTATATCAAGTGCAGGCTGAATTGCGGGCCAAAGTTAATTTGAAAGTGCAAAAGAGAAGTTAGTTGTATGTCAAAAGTATTTGTTGTCCTTTTCCCCAGAATACTACCCTCCCCTGTCCATACCATCATAGAAATAAGAAGTTGCAAATTATCCCATCCCCCAAGTCATTTCTGGCCCGCAGTTGCATAGAGAAATGTGCACGATGTTCCACAAGATAATGTATTTACACACGCTGAGGATACCATTCAACAATATGTTGTATGATATTCCTCATCGCATCTTGTTGCTGTTTTCCATGCCTGTAAAACCACATAAACTCATCCAGATACTCCTCCAAAAAATGTCTCAAATTATTCCATTGCACAAGCCAATCATAAGAAGAAAAAGAAAATGTTTAGACGTCCACCTGTGACATGAATCCAATATGGAATCCCTGAAAAGCTGTATAGACGCAACGTACGTAAGGGAACTTCAGTATCAAAAAAACGTGGGGGGGGGGGGGCTAAGTTACGTACCCGTAGATGTAAAAAAATACCTTCCGTGCTAGTTAGAAACACCCTTTGTTACAAGAAACTTATTTATTTGATGAAAACATTTGAAATGTACGCGAAATCATGGGTGTAAGATTTCGGCATCGAGCTGTGATTATCCCTTCATCCATTTCTTATCTTGTCACAATTAGCCAAAAGCTTCAGGAAAGCAATGTACAATAAATCGATGACTGTGGGGTTATATCACAGGAATCTTCCAGAGTTTTGCTTTAAAGATTTATAATTTCACATGAAATAACCATAAAGCTATTGTTTCCTACAATGTTGTTGTAAAAATGATGGAAAATTCTGCATTTGCATAATTTCCAAGCAATTTGTACTAAGTGAAAATGTTGTGTGGCATTTTGGTAGGCTCCAAAAAGTATTGGCTAGTATATGGTGTGTGTGTGTGTGAAGGAGAGAGAGAGTTACACATACGTGTGAGATTTGCCTTCTCCATCTGTCAGGTGAAAATTTGTTACAACATTTACTTACATCTCAATCATACGTAAACTTTATTTCATGGTATTTTGTGAACCTCAATAATGTGTTTTTTTAGGGATCTGGTGAGGATGTGTCAGTTTTTATGTTTGACATCAAGAACGGGGGTGAAACTCAGTTTGATGTTGCAAAATCTGCTGTGAAGAGGTTGAAGACTTTACGTCATCCTAGCATTCTCATGTACCTGGATAGTCTGGAGGTAAGTTATTGTTTAGTATATCATATGTGTAGTTTCTAATATGACACTTTGTCAGTATAGAAATTAAGGAAGTCATGTAGAATGCCCACCAGCAAATATTATAAAATTTTACACACAAATAAAGGTTAAGATGAAAATCCAACAATCCTTTGTACATCAAATTTCTGGGGCAAATGTCTCGCTGATATGTGACAACAACAAGATGAACCAAAGCTTACATTATTTAAAGCAAGGGTTTCTGTTAGCAGATACTCATACTGTCATCACTTTATGATTCTTCAATATAACAATTTAAGGAGCAATTTTACAATACCGGACCATTCCCCGATTTCGTTCATATTTCGCATACTTAATGATTTTGGGCTGCTAATCACAAATCTGCTGTTAATATTTGGGGATCACGTGTAGAAATTCGAAAGAAAGGGGGTCTGTGATCGCAACCGACAATGCACGATTGCTCATTATTTACCGGAAGATTTGTGTTTCCCATACGTAAGAAACGAAATTACAACCCCAAACTTTAACTATGTTTGCCTAACCTAACCTAACCTTACCATGAATGGTGTGCGGCCAGTGATCGCAACCGACAATGCACAATTGCTCATTATTTACTGGATGATTTCAACAAACATGGTTTCCATTCTTGTATGCGGAGAACGATTGCGGTAATTGAAAAGTTTATTATACAACTTCTGAATGTCAAATAACAATATCAACACGTCACCCCCACATGTTAACCTGAGATACTTCATCGGAACTACGTATTTTGTGAGTATAAGAAGTAGGATAGAAGTTACAGCTGTGTCCGGTATTGTAAAATCTTACCCAATTTAAAGTTGTTCAGAATATTTGTCAATATTAATATCTAAACATATCATTGCAATTATACCACATTAATTAACTGGAGGCTTGCTTTAAAAATATCCAAAGAATTACATTGGAATGGCTGGATTGTAATCACAACATACTGGTGCAGAATGAATGAAAACTTTAAATTTTGCAAATTCTGTAAAGTATCTGCCAGTATCTTAAACTGACACTTTCTAATAATGATGCATCATCATCAATAATAGCTCAACTCTTCTAAAGCATCTTTTTTTTTAAAAAAATAAATAAATATATATATATATATATATATATATATATATAAGGTACATATGGTCACAGACTCCCCAACATTTACTTAAGATTGCTCCTGTTTTTTTTGTTTCAATTATGTGCTATGAAAGTACAGTGTTCCATTTTATTTTATTTGCAGTCAGAAAGAGTTGTGTACCTGGCCACAGAGTATGTTGAACCTTTGGAAACTCACCTGAAGCAGTTGTCGAGGGAGGGATGCCAGCGAGACCTCTATCTCGCATGGGGTATATTCCAAATTACAGTAAGTGTTTCTCATGTGGTAACAATTCTTTATGTACTTTCACAGTGTGATGATCTTGGAAGTGAGTTACTTGATGATTGTTCATCATCAGCAGAAGAAAAATAGCAATTTTTGTTGCTCAAAACCGTTGCTACCTGATGTTTGTCTGCATTAAATCTGTAAGATATACGGTGAGGAGAAAATTGACAGAAAACACCCTGAAATTCTTATAACTTATAGTCTCTACTGTAAAACAATCTGGCACCATTCATAGTTTGATTATTTACCAATACCTGCTTTGTCTGCAAAAAAATCAATGTGATATACACTAATAAAATGATATTAGGCATACCTTACCTTGTGCAAATTATTGAATTTTTCATGATTTTTGCAAGACCGTATCTTGTAAACCACTTTAATCTCAAATTTTAACTCAAGCTACTTATCATAGATTACTGTATTGTGTACAAATTTTCAGATTTTTGAACAACTGTCCACCAGAGGTAAACCTGAATGTTGAATGATTTTTAAGAAATACATGTAGAAAAAAGTACCCTACGCCCAAACTTCAAATACAGTATTTGCCGGCATATGATCAGAGCAAATGTTTGTATCATTTATGGAAAACATTTATTTGTGATTACAGCGAGCACTTAGTTTCCTGAACAATGATGGCAACCTCCGTCACAACAATGTGTGCTTGTCGTCTGTGTTTGTGAATGCAGCTGGTGAGTGGAAGCTGGGTGGTGTGGAATACGTGGCTGGGTCTACTGACGGCACAGGACTCCCGATCAAGATCCTTCCTTTGTTAGAGAAATATGATCCTCCCGAGAAGTCAGACTCCAGCAAGCAACGCCTCATAACCAAATGGTAAGGGTCTTCTTTTTCACAGAGTTATATCTTATTGTGCTGCTAATTATAAAAAATACATGACGTTGTAAAATTGATTTACTGGTTGCAGCAAAGAATGAAGTGATTAGAAATAGGTACATAGATTAGGAGTATTCATCCACTTCTCGTTGGAAATATGTGGTTTTGTATTTACACATTCTTGTACAGACCAAATCGACTTGCCTTATGCAACAAACTTACATAAAATAGAGTGACACAGAAATACAAGGTTCCATAAATCTTATCCTGATCCCAATAATTTATCAAGTTTTGGGATCCTGAAACAGTTGGAAAATTCCAAATAATTGTGTTATCATGTTAAGAAATGGTTAATTCTTGATGTTTTCTGCACTAAAAGTGCAGGAAGTATCGTTTATGTTTGTTTAGTTGGTCAGCTATTTTGGAGGTTGGTTTGTGTGCTATTTGGTTGTTGTAGGGGCGGAGGGTTTTGGTAAGGTGGTTGGATGTGGTAGGATGGTAGGGGAAGGCAAACCTCTTAATTTTGCTACTGGGATCTGGTTGCTTTGATGGAGCAGGTTGTGTTGATGGTGCAAGTTGTCTGACTTGGATATCAGCTTTGCTACACCATGTTGATCAACTCTCCACTCCTCTCCCCCCTCAACAACCCAGTTGTCTTATAATGCTGAATGCGAGTGCAAGGCTCATTACATCCGCAGATCCATCAGGCCCATCAGTGAGAGAATACATAATAGCACATGTGCGTATTACTCACTTGTGGTAAACTAAATAATGTCGTGTTTAAAAAAAACTTTTAAAATAACACAAAAAATGCTTATTTACGTTTAGCGAGTAGTGAGTGAGAGAATTCAGCAGCACCTATCAAATGCAAAAATGGCCCAACCCACCACCGGACTTGAAAAGCATAATGAAATTCCACAACCCTAAAATTGAAAAAGGTCATGTCAAATACAAAGCACATATTCTAATAGACACAAAAATCAAAGAAACGCATGCCATCATGCACTACAACCATGAACTCAACATAGATAGTGGTCAGGCACACCACGCCTGGCTTCCTTTACTGCGGGAATTAACACTGGTGAACAGCAGACACGTGCCAAGCAACTCCACAACGAATTCCAATGAGTATGGTGGCAGTGGCTACCAAAATTAATAGAAAATAACGTAAAACAGCTTCGCGGAAAACATAAGTACCTGAATTATCTATTACCTCATCTCTCATTCCCATAGTATGAATAAGAATATAATCAAGTTTTATGACATACTTTTGAAGGAGATGGATGTGTACTGACTTTTTAATTTTTTCTTTCAGCTCTACAGATATGTGGGGTTTGGGATGTTTGATATGGGAAGCATTTAATGGATCTTTGCCACAACCTTCTGCTCTTAGAAATATAGATAACGTAAGTGACCTTAAATTTGTTTCCTTTTCTAAAACCTAGAAATGCAGGCATTGTTAAAGTCATGGTCACTTTTCAATTATAATTATGCATTGAAGTTGTTACAGCCCAGAAGTGTTCATGCTGTACATGAAAGAAGTATTATAGCTTTTGTAGCAAAACTACTTGGGTCGTTCCACAAAAAGTGGTTCTACTAACAAAATTATTTAATCTGGAAAATAAAAATATGTAAATAACTTACGTGAGTGAGTAAGAATGTTTCAGAACGACGTTTCAGAAGTCTGTACTACTTCCTTCATCAGGTAATAGAATAAAAACCTTCCATGCAGGATAGGAGCGCTCACAGATCATGTGTTCTACCCAACACTGACGGAAGTCACTAGGGGACTGTAATAAAAAGGTAAAGTGCTCCCCTGTGCATAGCACCACGCCATGAAGGCGTATAGGGGGTGTGGGGTAACGCCCCACACTTTCTTGATCCGGTCGTGAGTGGGGGTGATGTGATCAGCATCACGCCCCTGACCGCCTTTACCCCCCAGGGTTTCCCCCAGGTACCCATGTTATTCGACGCTGGGTGGGCGCCGGGGCCACTTCCAACCTTAGAAAAGTTCCCGGATTTGAACCGGCCGGGGATCGAACCCGGGACCTTGAGCATGGTAGTCAGACGCGTTACCGACTGAGCCACCGCGGCCACCAGGGGACTGTAATAGGTCTTCAATTTTTATTTGTTTTAGTTGTGGTTTTTGTTTTTAACATAGGGAATTTTTAACTAGCGAAGACTTCCATCGGAGTTTTTTATGCGGTCACCGTAAGTTTTTTTACCTTTTCTATCCTCAACCTGAATCCTCAACTTACGATTTAACAATGCGGTACCATGTTTGGCACCTAAAGTTTTTTTTTATTTTATTACCTGATGAAGGAAGTAGTACAGATTTCCGAAACGTCGTTCTGAAACATTCCTACTCACTCACGTAAGTTATTTATATATTTTTATTTGAATTGATAGTGAGTATAACGCATCATTGTAATATGTTCAATCTGGAAACTATTATTATTTTTAATTGCATTAAGTTTTAAATTTTTGTGAATGGATATAATTTGCATGTTTCACTAACAGAAATTGTTAGCATCTGTAGACTGTATGCTTCATAGACAAATGAAGTTAAACTTTGCTACATTTTTAGAGCGTCACACATGTAATGCATTTTTGTTAGTACTTTTCATGCATTTGCTCTGTCATCATACACATTTTTTTTTTCTTTATTAGCTGACACCATAAAGTATTTCATAATTCTATGAAATCAGTTCATGACAAATATTTGTATCCAATTTCATGTCTAGCACCTTAAATTTTGTGGTTGAATGACACACACTTAACACTGGAATGCCCCTCTTACATTTCCCTTTTTTTCTAGATTCCAAAGCAGTTGACTCCAGTGTATTGTGAGCTGGTTGGAGCAAACCCAGGATCTCGCCCCAATCCAGCCGATGTGATTACGAGGTGTCGAAAAGTTAGTGGTTATTTCAAGAATGAACTGGTGGACACCCTGTTGTTTCTAGAAGAGATTCAGATTAAAGATAAAAGTGAGAAGAATCGTTTTTTCAGTGGACTGACACCGCAGTTGGACAATTTTCCGGAGAATGTATGTCGGCACAAAATCCTTCCGCAGCTAATAACAGCGTTTGAGTATGGAGATGCAGGATCAGCTGTGCTGGCCCCAATGTTTAAAGTAAGCAAGGAGGGTACACGATGAAATGTAAAGTTTAAGTAGTTTTGTAGGAAAAGTGGGATATGCGAGTGGACTAAATGAACTACTTTGTGGAGAAAGTGGAAATATCAATGTTGTGTTGATTTTTTTAAATATCGTAGACATTCTGTTGGTGAATTATCTCTTTCTCCTGTTGTTACCACAAACCAAAGTAGAGAGGTGGGGGTGGGGAATTGATGGCTGTATTGTGTTGAGTTACATGACAGTAAAAACTTCATTCTTTCTTTCTTTTTCTCTCTTCCTTTCTTTCTCCCCTTCTTTCTATCCTTCTTTGAGAGAGAGAGAGAGATAGTCACTTTCCTTTCTTTCCTTATTTCTTTCTTTCTCTCTTTCCCTTTCCTTCTTTTTCTTTCTTTCTTTTCTTCTCTCTCTCTCTCTCTCTCTCTCTCTCTCTCTCTCTCTCTTTCTCTCTCTCTCTCTCTCTCTCTCTCTCTCTCCCTCCTTCTTTCTTTCCCTTCTCCTCCTTTCTTTCCTTTCCTTCTTTCTCTCTTTCCTTCTTTCTTTAGAGAGAAAGAAAGAAAGGAGTGAGAGAGAGAAAGCTCTCTTTCTGAAAGAAAGAAGAAAAGAAACAAAGAAAGAGAGAGAGAAAGCTCTCTCTTTCTTTCCTTCTTTTTCTTTCTTTCTTTCTTTTCTTCTCTCTCTCTCTCTCTCTCTCTCTCTCTCTCTCTCTCTCTTTCTCTTTCTCTCTCTTTCTCTCTCTAAAGAGAGAAGGAAAGAAAGAAAGCTCTTTTTCTCTTTCTCTCTCTTTCTCTCTCTTTCTCTCTCTAAAGAGAGAAGGAAAGAAAGAAAGAATGAAAGAAGGAGGGAGGGAGGGAGAGGCAGAGAGAGAGAAAGCTCTTTCTTTCTATCTTTCTTTCCTTTCTTTCTCTCTCTCTCTCTCTCTCTCTCTCTCTCGCTCTCTCTCTCTCTCTCTCTCTCTCTTTCTCTTTCTCTCTCTCCCTCCCTTCCTCCTTCTTTCTTTCTTTCCCTTTCTCCTTTCTTTCTTTCCTTCTCTGTTTAGAGAGAGAGAAAGAGAAAGAAAGCTCTCTCTCTCTCTCTCTCTCTCTCTCTCTCTCTCTCTCTCTCTCTCTCTCTCTCTCTTCCTCTTCTCTCTTACGTCATGTGCCAGCAATATACTTGTTAAAACCTACACAAAGAGCACGATATAAACACTTTAAGAGTTTGTCCAAGCTTTTGATTCCATCTCGGAATCATGCCAGCAAAACTTCAAACGCATCCTCTTCGTCTTCTCTCGACCAGCCCTGACGATGATTCAGAGATGGAATTGAAAGCTTGGACAAACCTTTAAAGTGTTTTTTATCGTGCTGTTTGTGTTGTTTTTAACAAGTATGTTGAGTTATCTCAAGGCAATCTTGAAATAGGAATGCAGGTGTGACTTCCCATCGGGCAATGTCGTTGCTTAGTATTGAAAAGTGAGACATTAGCGAAGAGAAAGTCATGCCTGATCGGGGAGTTGCTTTTGAGAAGTGGCAAGAGAAGGTGATGCCAGGAGATGGGGAGACGAATTGGACCATGCAGAGGAAATTAAGGTCTTCTTAAGGTATTCTTTCTGTCCTCGTTTGAGGTCTGCTGATCATAATCTTTATGGTGTTACAGTAAAAAATATGTTGTGAAAATTGAAAGTGAATATGTCTACAGAGTTAAATCTCTGGTTTACCAATAAGGTAACTCAACAGTTGATATCTGTCCTAAAGGTCTGATTTATCAGTAAAGTTATAGACAAGAGAGATGTTTTGTCCTGGATATCTAGCTGAATATATCAAGGTAAACATTTAGGTAGCTGGTTAGCGTGCATTAAAATTTTGTGATTGTTTGTTACATGTAGTCTTGTTTTTCGTGTAACACAATTTAAGTGGTACTTCTTTTAATGTTGCAATAAACTAAAGTAACTATTTTTAATAGCCTCCCTCACTGTCAAATGGTTAGCACTCTCACCGATGTGAATTTGAGTGCTGCATGGAGACCTGTAATTTTCTGTGGTAGGGCCCCCTCAAATATGGATCATGAGGTGAAAAATGCAGTGAAATTTAAAATTAAGTGAACGGAGTCATATCTCCATGTTAAAATTTAGTTTAATCTATGCTACTAATACAGTGATACATGAAAATGAATACATGATTGTGGGCTGAAACTGCCAGGATGGATATTTTACATATATGTGTTTACGATTATTGTCACATTAAAATGATATTCCATTGCAAACGCTCGAGGGTGGGAGACTCAAATGAGTATGAGTGAGAGTAAGTGGGTGAGATCCCCTAGCATTGCAAGGACAATTGGGGCTACTTGAAAAGAACTAGCAGGCTCCAGTCTCAAAAGCCAGCAGAAAGCAGCGATGGGATTTGATGTGCTGTTGAACCATGGATAAGCGAAGAGAAAACTCTTTTCATTGTGGAAATTATTGGCATGATATTTGTTTTACACATTTAAAAACTAATTTCTTCTACATGCCTTAACAATAAATGCATACATAAGACATTATTGCAAGTTTCCACTAATTTGGAATTCTTGGAGAAGTCTCAGAATTTTATAACAACATTCAGAGACCTATAAAAGTCAAGGAATTTAGATTACAGACTGAAAACACCTTTCAGATTTTTTCTCCAACAAGCTTCTTCATTGATTTTGTTAAATTGGACTGAAGTGGTACTGATATGGGTGTATTGATGTCAGTATTGGAAAGTAGCATTTGGTATTTATTTACTGATGCCAGCTAATATGTTTCTGTAGGCCAGGAATCTCACAGAGTGCACAAAATTGCTGCATGACGCTTTTGTGGAGACTATTTTCAAAATTATGCCAAATTGTCGTTATTTTTGCAACAACACTAACTAACTCTCTATCATTATTAAACCCAAAGGTTTCTGGCTGCAGCAACGTAAGCCTTCCATCTGTCCCTATCCTGGGCAAGATCAATCCAATCTTTTCCATCCTTACCGGTTTCCTTTAGGTCCATCTCAACGTTATCCCTCCTGCAAGTCTCTTACCATCAGGTTTCCCAACAAGAATCCTGTAAACTCTTCTTTCCTCGTCCAGTTGTGCCACATGACCATCCCACCTAAGTCTTCTTGATTTAATTGTTCTAATAATATCTGGATATGAATACAAATTGTACAGTTCTAAGTTATGTAACCTCCTCCACTCATCTGTCTCCTCTTGCCTTTTAAGTCCAAATAATTTCCTGAGGATTTTATTTTCAAATGCTCTTTAATTTATGTTCCTCTTTTAATGCAACAACACTGTGTGGAGATATGGATTTAGTGAGTAAATGATTGTTTCGTGTGAAATTTTGAATATTTTAATGGAAAACTTGAGTATGGTACAATACCAATAAAAAATTATGTAAATATATATATTAATGCCTGAACTACTTTGATTTGTTCCAATTTTTAATATTGGTGTTGGTAGGAATTGTAAGTGTATTGGTATTTGTATCAGTTCAGTGTTATTGGCTCAACTCTACTAAAATAGATGAATATTTTTTAAAATTGACATAACATTGTTGAGTAAACTGCAGTCATTTAATTATTATGCAAATGTTCGTATAACCACAGCTTAGAAATCTGAGCAAAGTATAAGTCTCTCTACTTGTTTGTGGTTTATTTGCTTTACACCAGAGTGAGGCCATGGTAACAGCTGACATGGGAAACACCTTTATGGCAGTAACCTGCTGTTGCTGCGTTTACAAACAAACAATTAGGCCTACCGCTTCACCCCTGTTTGTGCAAGAAGTGGCAACCTTAAAATCCCTCCTCCCAAAGCAGCCAGCAGAGAAACATAATTTTATCAAAATAGCTGTTCTGCACTGAGGGGAGGGGTTGGTTCTTAGCATGGCCTGGGTATAATTCAAAAATCTCAGATCTGTTGTAGTTTCTTCCTCGGGCATTCAGATCAATTAAAAAAAAGAAGAAGAAGAGGAAGAGAGAGAAAAAGGTGTTACCTCCGAAGTGAGCCTGCATACATTCGAGGGTATACGCTTAGTGTCCTGGTACCTTTAAATAAACCAGGATGTCAGTTTTCTGAATTTAACAGTTTATACAATTTAAACTTGTTTTTTTTTTATTTTTCGTCTTTATTTTCAGGCATTGGGGTGTAAGGGGTGACCTTCCACGTAGTACACCCAAATGTCAACCTCACTTCCACATTAGTACACCCTGGACTGAAGACTAACGAGGCTCTGGCGACTGGCCCCATGGCCAGTATAATTTTGTTTGTGTTGTCCTGTTCTTTTGTCCTTGTGTGTGCTAAGTGCCCCTTTACAGCATCAGCTTTTAACGAAAGTCAGAACATTTTAATATTTTATGATTTTAGTTCTGCAACGTTAGAGTTGTTATTTGTAACGATAAGGGGCTGGACCCCGTATAATGTGACGGGTGCAAAATAGCCTTAATGCTGATGCCCCCAAAATTTTAAATTCAAATTAAAAATTATTTTCAGGCATTTAGAAATCACATTATGGAAAAATGAAATAAAAAATGGTTAAAACATTTGTGATCAAGAACTGCACCGGCATCATCATCATCAGCTGCTTGTGCAAAGGATGCAGGTACAGATTTCAATCCCAAGTCATTCATCATTTTAACTACTTTTTAGTGTGTTTCTCCTTAATGTGATTTCTGGACATGCCCGAGAAAGGAACTGCCAACAGATCTGACAAGGGAGAATTAGTATAGAACTTACAAACTACACACAAGTTGAGATTCATGCTTTGTTAATATAAAAGTTGAGGAACTTAACGTTTGAATGCCTTTAAATCTTTATAAAATGGCATGGAAATATTTTTTTTGTGAAAATCTGAAAAACTCTGGGAATGTGATTTCCCAAAATGAGTGAGCACCTGTATTAGTTTTAAGTAATTTTAAACTTCCTCGTATTATATTTCCCTTCAGGAGTGTTAATGAACAGTGTAAATTTATTGTAAACAGCAGATTCAGTTTGTTTATTTCTCCAGCTGGGATCCTTGCTCAACGAAGCCGACTACCAGAAGAAGATTGTGCCATGTGTGGTGAAGCTGTTTGCTTCCAATGATCGGGCAACAAGGATACGACTTCTTCAACAACTGGAGAATTTTATAGGTATAATTTCGTTTTAAGCATCATTAAATACAGCTTCATGGAGGTAGCATGTATGTGTATTTTTAGGGATGGGGACAGATTAGTACATTCATATTAATTCATCAATATTGTTGCTTTATCAATATGAACAAAAAATTCATAGTCCAAGTCTTACTCAGAACTCAAAATTATTAATTGATTTGGTTTATTTTAGCTTGCTTGTACGTCATATGTCGGCAGAATTCGAAATTAGATCCCCTGTCTTATTGCATATACAGGGTGGACACAAAGTCGCTTTCCCCACCTTGTATGTAAGCATGCAAAGAATAATATTTTTAGACCTGAAATGTTAGTATTGGTTTTCCTGTTATCATTTCTTGCAATTTTCACTAACACACTCGTAGCTCCTAGGCTTTTAAAAAATAACTACTCAATATGCCATCCATCTTGTGCTTCCTTTGTACATGTACTCGTTGGGTGGCATTCGGGTGGTTCATTTACACCAAAAAAGGTAAAGACAATGTGGACTATTGGTACTTCCCGATGGCTTAGTGGTAATGTCGTCGCCTTGTAATCAAGGGGTCCCAGGTTCGATACTCAGTGGAGCCACATGGCACAGTGGTTCGGATCGCACTTTAAACTGTAGATCCATTTCGAGTCCTTATCCTTCATTTTACAACCACAATGTCATCTTTTTTTATCTGGTTTAGTGTCTTTTTGAATTATTTTTCAGTAAAAGTCAGTCTCGATTAGCTTTTCTGTGCATAAAGTGGACTTAAAACATAAATTCAATCAATAAATCAACAATGTGGAGTATGAGGCGTTTGTAATATATGCAAGATTACAATTACAGATACATATTATGATGGCTATGTAAAGTTAATGCACTACTTTGTCATGTGCTACGTTCATAGATTAAGTAGGAAAGTCCAAACATATTCATCAATTCTGTGTATCATCTCTGCAATTTTTCGTTGATGCTTCTATCATCTGCTGCTAATCGCAACGATGAGGATCAAGAATGACCAGGGTTGTGCAATTATGCGTAAAAGAAAAAGTTTTCTACGTGACATGTAAATTACGTGTAAAAAATGTGTAAAATGAAACGTAAAGGACGTAAATATCTGGATCAAACCTAAAAATTAAAAGAAAACATGTTTTTTGCAATTGTTATTGTTATTTATGGCAGATGTCATTGGTAGGATGCCAAAGAAATGCTTTAAAAAACTTCCGAATTTTTTTGTGCTCTGATATTGGAATTTTACAAACTGCCATATTCACATTGACATCATAATTAGCGTATGCAAGTGTGTAATACACATGGAAAAGGAATTTGAAGCTGTTACTAAAACTTTAAAATCAAATCCAAATACATTGTCGATAATCGTTATGTTATAAATACAAGTACTAGTACAAGACTGGTATATAACAATGGATTTCTCAATTTATAAAGACATGTGAAAGAAAAGTTCTATTTTTTAAAAATCTGTTAGTGAGGGTGTGAAGTGGCTCTATGAACAAGCTTCAGAAAATAATGATTTTGTTCTCAAATATGAAAGAAAACTAAAGTGTAAAATGTAATATCATTAAAATAGTTTTTATATTACTAATTTACGAAAGAAAATTAGTTTTTACATATGTGTTACCTTGCCAACCCTGGCGATGAAATTGATGAAAGGGCACTCACAAAGAATGCCCAGGCCAGGATTTGAACCCAGGACCTCTGGCATTGTAGCATACTCTGTTTACCTCTCTGCCACGGAGGTTGGCTTCAATCAATTTCTAAAACCAATACTGCAGTGCATTACTATCAACTAAAGCTGTACTGTCTCCGGGGATAAAATCTCCATACACTAGTTACAATCTGATGCTGTGAAGGTGCACTCGGCACGCATAGGGCAAACAAAAACAGAACATGATCCTATGGAGTATTATATGGCCGTAATTCCAGATGCCAGAGCCTCGTTGGAATTAACATTGGAGTTGCTGTTGTGTACTAGTAGTGAAAGTGTGACGTACTCTTTTTGGGTGCCCAGAAGTCATCCCTTACACCTCTCACTGATTCTTAAGGCACTACAGCTGACCTTCTTGATGGGAGTGGTTAGCACAGCCTGCTGCTACACCAGGAGTCCCATTCACTTATCAGCTATCCCAACTTGCCATTTTCTTGACTTCCACACACCCATCCTATCTGCATTGCATTGTAAGAAATTCAATTTAAGGGACTTTCACGTAGGTCATACTTCATGTGCATTTTAAATGTTTAAGTAAAATATTGATTGCGCAAGCCCAATTAATAGTTTCTAATGTAATGTTTACTTTCAGGCCATTTGCAAGCTAGCACTGTGAATGACCAGATCTTCCCTCAGGTTGCTAATGGCTTTATGGACACAAATCCAACTATTAGAGAACAAACTGTAAAGGTGAATAATTATTATTAACTTACATATATTCTAATTTTTACAACTAACTGCTAAACACATCATTTAAATTCAAATTGTATAATAACACCAATGAAACTTTCCTACATATGTCAGCTCCTTTTATGCAATAATTTTATCCATGCTTTTTGTTAGTTTTAGGCTTGAATGAAAATTTTTAACTCCAGTGAGAATTACAGGTTTTATTTATTGAACATTTCTGTAGATGATAGCAAGTTTAAAGTTATTACTTGTTACATCAGAAATTTTATTGATACACTGTGGCATAATATTGTTTGAGGTTGTATATGTAGGTGTTAGTATTGATAACATGTTAAAATTAATTTTACCCCATTTCCTTTTCAGTCTGTGATACATTTAGCTCCAAAATTAAATTATAATAACCTGAATGTGGAAGTCTTGAGACACTTTGCAAGGCTTCAATCCAAAGACGATCAGGTGAGTAGACTTCTTCACTTCACACACAACTTACATGTCCAAACCATCTTTGTGTTTTTCTGTTCAACTTTCTCTTGCGATAAAGGTACTTGTTAAGACTAGGTTTATGGTTTGATAATGTGAAGATCATAAATATATGTTGGGTCAACTATTTTTAAATGAATGAAATAATGAGAAACAGTCTCTCATCTTCGTTCACAGAGATGCCAGAGTTATTATTTTAAGTCTCATGTTTATGTAGCCTGATTATCTGTGACCTTTTGTCAACATGGTATTAAGAGAACCTGTAATGTGGTGCATATATACATGTATTGAATCATACCATTTTTGAGTACTCTGGTATTAAGTTAAGTCCATGCAGCACTTTTGAATGATAGTAGTTCAACAGGAATGTCAGCAATATCTTGTTGGTGTGTGTAATTACTTTAAAATGGTAGAAGACGTAAGAAGAAATAAAGTTGCTTCAAATTAAGGGATATTTCACACCAAAGGGACAGGCGACACACCTTACTTGGAAAAGAGCCAATCAACGTTAACGTTTGACACTGTAGTAGCATGATCAGGCCTCACATGTGTTCAATTGGTGAAATTCTTCAGTGTGCATCAATCAAGTTACATGAGACTGATCAACTGTCTCGCTTGAAATTTCAAAATTTTTCATACTTGATTTATGAAATTATCAGCCATATCGAGTTCCAATGCCATTCATGCCTGATGCTAGTGATTGGAGCAGGGGTACCCATCCCACCAAGGCCTATGATGCACTCCCCCCAAAAGTAGAGCATTCCTCTTGCCCCTCTCCCATTAAGCCAAAATATTTACTCATATTATTTTGGTCAGACAAAATTTGCGAAACAATATAATACAGACATATTTAAGCAATGTATGTTTAGTTTAAGTACTTTAGGCCTTCATGTTTGCTAACATAAAATGTACAAAACTGCTTAGGCTCACTGCCATTGTTATAGCTCTTTTCGGTTGTTACGGCGTGCGCTCTAGAAGCTGGCAGGGGAAGTGGAGAGCGGGGAAACGACCTATCCAGCGCAACGAGACAGACCGGTTAGAGAGAGAGAGAGAGACTGCAGCGTTGCCAGAGTAGCGGGAAAGAGGAGTTGAAATCGAAAGAACCATGAAATACAGACGTCCCATTGTTCGCGTATGGCCTGAGAATGCGTATTATTCCTATCTTGTGGTCAGTAGAATACCGATAAGTGTATGATATCAAGTGTATACGTTGTAGGAATTCTTTCCAACTGTACCGAATGGTAGCTAGCATTGTCCATTACAATCACTGCGTCTTTGATGTTCCTTTCGTCAAGCGTATCTAAAAACTGCAAAAACCACTTAAAACTAATTTACATGCCTGTAGAAAACCAGTGTGACTGGAACCTACGTGACAAACAATAAAGCGCCCACCTTTACCCACGGGCAATTTTAAACCCCCTGTACCCTCTTTATTTTGCCAGATTTTCGTTGGAGCGTAATTCTGATGTATGTACGTTTCATCTAAATGAAATACCTATATAGGGCAAAGGTTCCTTATCTTTTAGAAGATGCATTTTTCGCAAAAACGTTACTCTGCCTGTAACTCGTATATCGGCTCTCTCTATCAGAAATCGTCTACCGTCATTGCTCTTTTTGTACTTGAACCCCATATACTTCAGTATCCTCCACAACGACGAAACTCCCCACTGAAAGCTTATTAATGTATGCAAATCAACGAAAACTTGTTCAGTGTTGGATATTCACCCTTTACATAATACCCGAGGATAATTCTTATTATTATATCTTTATCGCAACCGTCGATTGCCTTTGTGATAGCTACTGTTCCTTTTGATTCGTTTGCGCAGTGATTCAAATGACGTGGAACCCGACGCCTCAAGACTGTCTTTGCCTTCCCTAACAATATGCTGCACAGTTCGCGTCACAATGGAACAGCGAGAGTACAAATAAACGTCACATCACATGCCACATACACGTTTATCGAAGAAACAATGCAGTTAGGCAATACACGACGCGACAACAATTACTCCCATGTATGTTATTCCTACATTCCGCTCATAACAAACAGGAATCAACACTGGGGCAAAAGACCATCAGCAACGCGGTGAATTGGCAACACAGCAACGTGCAGAACGAAGTTAGCGATGCAGCTTCCTCCCGCAACTGCGTAACTCTCGGCTCCACTGCTAGGTGGTCTGTTCTCTGGTTGGTCAGCGGCATGTTCCCCGCTCCCCACTTCCCCTGCCAGCTTCTAGAGCGGACGACGTAAGAACTGAAAAGAGCTATAGTGTACTGGACCTTATTCTTGACAGTTTGTCTGCTTGACTAATCTTGTTTTAATGTGAACAACATGTCCCCCCTCTTTTCCGAACTGATTCTAGAGGCATAAGAGGTGGTGTTTCATTTCAACCCATCGCCGCAATTACCCACAGGTAAAAAAAGTCAAAGAAACTATTCCCCCTACATTTGTGTGAAGATATATATAGAATTGATATAAGATCTTGTCCCCCCAAAAAAATCCCATGATGCAGGCACATCATGAACCCCCTCTGTTGGCACCCCTGTATTGGAGCACAAATCTTGTATGTAGATATAGATCGACCACAAGGAAAAAAAACCTTGGGACGAGAAGTCCCCGCGCAACTTTCCCTTCTTCCCTCCACCTCGGGCCATAAGGA
The DNA here is from genome assembly GCF_977018435.1 of Lepisma saccharinum. Taxonomy (NCBI): domain Eukaryota; kingdom Metazoa; phylum Arthropoda; class Insecta; order Zygentoma; family Lepismatidae; genus Lepisma; species Lepisma saccharinum. Next base: position 43,775 of record NW_028143327.1, read on the forward strand.
AGCATGGTCAACTCTCCCCCTCCCCTACTCGCGGGGGTACGGTGCACATGACTCGCGGGTCTGCGCAGGTTGTTTTGCTCGTGGTTCCACTATAGTAAGAGTTTGTATGTGGCTGTCATCTGGTGTTGTCTCAGCACTGTGAAGGCAGTCGTTTTAAGATGGTGCTGGAAGAAATATGCCAGCTCTAAGAGTCTCCCGTGACTGCGTAATCAGGTTTTTGTATGCTCAGAAGCGGACACCAGCAGAGATCCATCAGTAATTGTGTAAGGTTCATAAACCAGACATCGTGAGCAAAAATACGAGCAGACAATTTATGGAAGTCCAATCAATGTGAACAACCCCATGTGCCAGGGGTACCAGGTTCGAATCCTGACCTGGGCATGGATGTTCTTTGTGAATCTTCCTTCATCATATCATCACTCATTCTCGCGATTAGCCAAAAAGTGGAAGAAAAGTGAAGTAAAATAAACCAAATCAATCAATCAAACCGAGTGCACACACGCTCTTTTACATCACTTCAAGTGGGATCCAACCTCGTGCCTTTGAACTTTCATTGCTTCCTTCACCTGATGTGGTTTCTGGCAGGACAACATTTTGACAGGGATGCTGCGGTATAGATGGTTGCAATCTGGCAGCAGACACATACGAAGCGGGCATACAAAATTTAGTGCCACGCTACAACAAATGTGAAACAATGGAGAATTTGTCAAAAAGTAGTTTATGAGTCAAAGTAACTAATTTAATAAATGTCAATTACTACTGATGTTCTTATTTTGTGGCTAATTGGATCTTACTTTCTGGACATTTCTCATATTAGCAAGTAACCAACATATGCATATTAACAATTGTTGTACTTATTTATAATTCAATAATACTTTATTTGTTTATGTCAGGGTGGCATAAGAACCAACACCACTGTGTGCTTGGGGAAAATAGCTCAACATTTGCATCCACAAATAAGGCAGAAAGTCCTCATTTCTGCTTTCATCCGTGCCATGAAGGACCCTTTCCCACCAGCCAGAAGTGCAGGTACGTACCCCAATATGTTCTTAGTATTTTACTGTAGAATCCATTAATGCATACTAATTCCCTTTGGGAAAGAGTTGCCCAGAACTGAAATAACCTTTAATGTGAAACAAGAATAAGTGTGAGGCACATCCAGAATTGTTTAATAATAATAATAATAAAAAAAAATAGTTGAACAAACCCTTTTTCTCTGATAATACATACATTGAGCCTCGATAAAACCCATTGTTTGGTAGTTTATACTACTGAAACAAAGGGATAAAAGTATTTTTACTTCAAGGTTACATAAAATACACCTCAATGTTTTTTCTGTCTAATTCATTCGTCTTTTTTTCAGAATGAACCTTCCATGATACGGTGGTTAACCAGCATCTGAAAATACGGTTGTGTATTGTTGGGTGGTAGGAGAGTTGCTAACCATCCTAACACATTGTTTTCCTCCGTCACTGTATATACACTCTTTGAGATTACCTTTGGCAGTGTCAGCAATTTTGGTCCTTCCCTTCCGATACACTTCAACGTAACAGTACAAATAATCGTCACTTAATAAGGCACTGGTGTACACAATGTAGTTCATTCATACACATTTCTTGCTCTGATTTTGTTGTTCTGTTCTGAATACTTCCAGGAGTCTTGGCTTTGGCAGCCACTCAGCAGTACTTCCTGTTGGCCGAGGTAGCAGCTCGCATTCTCCCTGCCCTCTGCCAGCTGACCATAGACCCAGAGAAGTCTGTGCGGGACAATGTGTTCAGGACCATCAAGGGATTCTTGGGAAAGATGGAGAAGGTGTCGGAAGATCCGAGCCTCAGGGAGTCAATGGGTGAGAAATCTGAATCACTTCCCATCGATTTATGTATTTATTGGTTCCTTTTTGGGAATGAAATCAATACTTCTGAACAAATAGTAATTATGAATACTGACAAAATTTCTTCTCTTCAAGATATGCATAGTTTAAGAACTATTTTTGTAGGGAAAGCTGTGGTAATTACTGACAAATCTCTCTTGTTACTCCTTTCATATTGCAGTGTGTTTCAAACGTTGGGTAAACAACACCTTTTATCACAACATGATAACTGGAAGAGATATTCACAATGTGTTAAGAAGTCTTGTAAAAAAGTGTTCCCCTGTACTTTGCACCATGCCATGAAGGTGTATAGGGGGTGTGGAGTTAGGGCCCCACACTTTCTTTATCACAGTTGAAGGTGGGGGTGATGTGATCAGCACCATGCCCCTGGCTGCCTTTACCCCCAGAGTTTCCTCCAGGTACCCACTTGATACGACGCTGGGTAGGCACCGGAGCTACTTGAACAGGTGGAAAGAATCTTGGTTTTCCCCCGCTGGGGATCAAAACCGGGTCTCTTACATGGTGGTTCAGATGTTAAGAAGTCTTGTACATTGATATTTTCAAATACATTTTTTCGATCCACAGTTTATACCGTGCGTCCATTTCGATCTGCAGCCGAGAGATCGGGAGAAGCGTGGCGGGCGGCGCTGACGGAGAAGCCGACATTTGCGGCCTGTAATGCCCGCTTATTTTTATAGACATATGCAGACATTTATATAAATATTGCAAAACTAGCACTAACCTGTGTTATAACACGCAAAAGTTCTTCTGTAATTCATCCAAGTTCTGCTCTTATATACACAAATAAATACGCTATAGAAACGATGTTAAGAGCCACAGATAAAAAAGCATTTTAATCATGGTTTTGATCAGTAACGTCCTGCTTAAGTTTATATCCTTGAAAGAGTTTTGTGGCGATGGGAATCGTTTGGAGGTTTCGAATGTGCAACACTGTATCAGGATTACACTGCAGACGAAACCGATAAAAGTGAATGGTTTTCGTGAGCTTCCTCACAATCCGAAATATCCGAGCTCGAGTTTTTTGTTCCTTCGCGACTAGATGAAGACAGAGTTGTAAATATAGTGGCGAGCAATGTAAACCAAGAGCGTGTTAATTTCGTACTGTGCGCAAGAGTGTTATTCTTGGTTACTTGCAGTTACTTGTTTGTGTTATTGTAGTGTGTATGTGTGACGTGTCAGTGAGACGATTGGAATGCCAGCCGCAAGATTCACGTTAGAACAAAGATTTTTTATGTATGACACGTACCTACGTGAAAACAAACTCGTGTAGAGACGTGTGTAGGTAATTTGTACAGAAATTCCCATGCGTTTCAACTCCACACAGAGATACAGTTAGATATCTTGTCCTTAAATTACGAGAAACTGTATTGTTAAATTTTAAAACACCTAAGCAAAAACGACGGATTCTAACCGAAGTAAAACTCGATGATATTGGTGCAGCGTTAGAACGTTCTCCAAACAAACCTCTACGCCGTGTTTCACAAGAGGTGGGCGTGTCAAAATCATCGGCACATACAGTCACTAAGCTACTAAAATTAAAACCATACTCTTATAACACAGGTTAGTGCTCGTTTTGCAATATTTATATAAATGTCTGCATATGTCCATAAAAATAAGCGGGCATTTCAGGCCGCAAATGTCGGCATCTCCGTCAGTGCCGCCCGCCACGCTTCTCCCGATCTCTCGGCTGCAGATCGAAATGGACGCACTGTATAATTTACACTACACGTCATCAGTATTGCAATATTAACTCATACAATAGACTACATATATCTTTTTGGACAACAGAAAGAAGGTATATGTTGTGGCTATTGTCTAAGTTAATGTTATAAATAGGGTGCAGATTTTTGCCTCTTTGCCTTTTTATATTTCTTGGTAGTAAAACATAGACTTTAGTATTTAAAGTTTGTTTCATGGTGTTCCTAGTCTGAAAATGCATTTTTGTATTGCCTATAAATGCCTATTTTGAGGGTTAGCACCTATTTTGCTTAATCATGCCTAAAATGCCTATTTTGCCATTTTTTGTTTACTTCACATTTTTTTTATGCACCTTTCGGTTTCCTTACATTGAAGAAGTAAAGCTTTTGTTTACATTGAAGTGACTGAAATATGGTATTTGCAAGATTTGAGGGTCTCAAAGAGATGTCAGATCTTTGAAAATAACTGGAAAACCTGTTTGTTACTCGTACTTTGCCATAAAGGCTCCAATGACGTCAGGGGTCCTGGGTTCGAATCTCTGCCTGGGCATGGGGAATCTTTGTGAGTGTCCATTAATCAATTTCATCACATTATCACCTATTTCATTTTTGATGCCTTTTAAGTGCCTATATTCATAATTTTTGGTGCCTATTTGCCTGCCTATTTGAAAGGTTTTTAGTGCCTATAAATCTGCACCCTAGTTATAAACCCACACCTACTTTCGGCCACGTCAGTCATAATGACCGAAATATGAGGCTTGACTTGGTTGTTCCTAGCGTGCTGTGGATCACAAGTAGAACTATGATGTGCATAAGGCATGATCAATAAGGTGTGGGGAGTCAAATGCACATAAATATGTTTTGGCTGTTCTATTTTGTACAGGAAAAGAAACTTCATAACCGAATTTCCAAAGTATAGTCCAATGACCACTTTGGTGCAGGAGGAAGGAATTAGCGAAACCACCCACGCGGGGAATGTGTTAATGCTTACTCTGAACAAAAGTGGTTGTTAAATTTCCATTGTGGTTGTGGAATAAACCATACAGGTTAAATATAATTGGATTTTGTGCAAAAACTTTAATTTTGTTGGTGTTTTTGCAGAGGCTGATGTCCACACGGCTACACCAAGCTTATCAAATGCGGCAGCTACGTGGGCAGGCTGGGCTGTGAGTGCCGTCACTTCAAAGTTCTACAGGAGCCAATCGGACACTGTGAGGTCGACCACCATCACAAGCAAGAGTTTGAGCAAGCCTGGGTCTTTGGGTGAGTATAGTTGCAGTATTTTTTTGTTTAGATGTAAATACAGTGTTGGACTCATTAGTTGATACAATGAAACACAGATAAACTCACTTTGTGTAGAGAAATTTGACAGATTTTATGTTTTTGTGATACACATTGCATTGTTATACACACTGCAAGTACGAAGTATAACCACCTTCATCTCTTTTCTAGCCCATTTTAATCACTGCTTCTGTACAGTTCCCATATCACTCTTTATTTCTAAATTTCAAACCATGTGCTTTATGAAATTACATGTTGCTCCAAAGATACAAGAACACCCTTACAACAACCAGAATTAATATTATTTCCTTTGTTATAACTAGGGATATGACGAAGCTGAAAATTTACTGATGCCCATGTACTCGCAGATAATTTTTGGAACTGATACAGATTCCGATACATAAGATTATTAAACAGAAATGGGGGCCTCCCCGATGGCGTAGTGGTAACGTCGTCGCCTTGTAATCAAGGGGTCCCGGGTTCGATACCCGGTGGAGGCACATGGCACAGTGGTTAGGATTCCATTTTTAACTGTAGGTCCAGTCCCGATTAGCCTTCCTGTGCATAAAGTGGACTTAAAACAACAAATCAATCATAAACAGAAATGGGATGTTATTTTCTGCATGACAAAAATAAATTTGCTATGTACATTTCTATTGCATATCATATGTATATACATATATATTCTCAAGAGATGCAAATGTACATTTCCATCTACAAAAGGTTATGTGAACTTAGAGATTTAACATTAGTACACAAGCAGTTCTTTGAAATGCAAAATGAATTTCTTTCTGTTCTGCCAGATTCAACTTCAGAAATATGAGATTTGGAAACACTTCAGGAAGTAACCTACTTCTTATCGCAAATCTGTTCAGCAACACTGAACACTGAATACTGATGCAGCAGGTATGCTCAAGTATTTTCTCAGCACTTGCTTCAGGTTTGAATACTCATTTTTGAATTTCCAATACAACAGCAGATCCTGGTTCAGCAATGCACTGTTTTATTTCCGATTTATAGGTAGGTTGATCGTCTGAATGAGAGTTTGCAATAATTTTATTATTTATTTATTTATTTATTATATTGAACTCAACAGGTTTACACCAATTTACAGAGTTCACATTGTAATAGAATAGTACAATTTCTTATACAATACATAGAATAACAATATTGTAGAGTTTCATAACATATTTCCATCTATTTTTTTAGCCAATGTATTCATAACTGTTTTCTTGAATTGGGAATATGACATTGTGAATAAATCGACACTTTTATTCTCTTTCTCCATAGCATTGTAGACCGCACTCATTCTCCAAATAGGTGACCTTTTCATGATATTTGTTCGTGCTTTGCTCACATAGAAGGTTCCATGCTTGGGTTGTGTTTTTATGTTCGGAATGCATATTTTGAATTGTGAAAGCCACAGAGGAGATCGAAGTTTGCCGTTAAAAATTTTCCAAAGTAGCATAAGGTCTCGGGCTGTCCTTCTGTGGTCAAGTCTGTCCATATGGAATTGCTCTATTAAGTTGGTATACGATTCGAACCTGGGAAATTCGCCTTCCAGTTTGAATTTCATGTATCACAATAATTAGTGGCCGCGGTGGCTCAGTCGGTTACGCGTCTGACTACCATGCTCAAGGTCCCGGGTTCGATCCCCGGCCGGTTCAAATCCGGGAACTTTTCTAACGGTGGAAGCGGCCCCGGCGCCTACCCAGCGTCGAATAACATGGGTACCTGGGGGAAACCCTGGGGGGTAAAGGCGGTCAGGGGCGTGATGCTGATCACATCACCCCCACTCACGACCGGATCAAGAAAGTGTGGGGCGTTACCCCCACACCCCCTATACGCCTTCATGGCGTGGTGCTATGCACAGGGGAACACTTTACCTTTTATCACAATAATTTTGACTGTACACGTTCTAAATTTGCTGTACGTTTTTGAACTTCTGTGTTCCATACGACAGAGCCAAATTCGAGTTTTGTACGCACTGTAAAACTGTAGTATTATCTGTACCGGTCTAAATATCGGATTTTTGCCGATGCCGATATGTCAATTTCTGCCGATTTTCATACATCTGTAATCGGCTTCGGCACATCCCTGGTTATAACCAAAAAATGGCATAAATAACACTGTAAACAATGTACGTATTGCTCCAGGCATTTTTGCAAACGTGCAAAGAATCATGCTGCCATGTATTCTTGGGACACACTAAAAGAAAGGATTGTATTGTGGGTATCAAGATTACATCGAAGCAGACATACAGTTTAATCCCATAAAAAGTTATAACAATCGTCAAATATATTTAGTTAGAACACTTTCAAAACAAGGAAATGTGCTTCTTTTTACAATGAGTCCCAATAATTTGGCCAATACTGCATTGACACATAACCAAGAAAATGATCTGTTGTTGTAAAATTGTACTGAGAAATAAAAGCTGTTATGTTGCAGGCAAAATTGACATATGAGAAGCATTCTGAACCGATACCGATGCAGGTACACTTATTGATTCTCACTGATTTTGATGCATAGTCGTTAAGGTATCAGAAATATGAATTAAACTTAGCCAATGGCTGGTTTCAAACAAAAACCACCCAAATTATGCACTTCGGATTGGCTGATTTCAAACAAAACTAGCACCACGTTGTAGCAATTAACATGTCATTATTCTTTTTTATATTAATTTGTATTTTTAATTTATTGAAAATACAAATTAATATATATAAAATGAGTAAGTCGCACATATCGTGAATTATGTTATTTCTTGAAAACTACAGATGATAATTCAGTTCTGTCTTTTTTAATCATTTATATACAGTACATACAAAAGTATAACATACTGGAATAACAAAACAATATATTTTAGGGATGGGACCGATTATTATCGGCCGATATAGCCGTATCTGTGTAACTGTATACAGGAAAACCTCGTTAATATGAAGTTCAAGGGACCAAAAAAAGTCAACTTCATATTAAACGACTTCGAGTTATCCAAACTTTTCAAGATGGCGCCTGTTTTCAGGTGTAAATAAAGTAGAGTATAAATTACCTCCACAAAGGATGTTTTATACTATATACTATATAAAAATATTGTACGTTTTAAAGAAAGTGTAAAAAATGTTACACAAAATGAGAACACTGAGCTTACGCGGACACAAAGATTCCAAGGAGACGTTTAACACCATTTATCCTGCCTAGTTATACAACCGGTTATGCACGGGATGCATGTTGTGGCAAAAAGCCTTTTAAAAAACGGTATTTTCTTTTAATTGTGCAAAGTCGTTGCTCTTCCACGAAATTCTTACAATTTTAGTTCATAAGAAACCCGTTTGCAGGGAGACCTACGGAAAGGAAAACAATCTCGTTTATTGCAAGAAGTGAAACTCAGAAGAATCTTGACAGTAGTCACACTGGTGCGAGCAAGAGACGGGAGATAATCGGACAGAATGAATATTGGATTGTATCTGCGTTCACTAGAACATTGTCGGTTACAGGATTAACTGGTAAGCGAAGACTCTCTTGGGAGAGAACACAAACTTTCCCTGGCACAAAACAAAACAAAAAAATCGGTGCTGTAAATGTAGTTCTGGTTCGGCTGTCTAAAACACATCGTAAAAAAAGTCACGTATTCTTTGCTTCAGTTAACTTCATATTCACCCCCCTTCCCTTTCCCAGGGATCAGTTCAAACTCTTCCTCAACTTGCATTGTAGAAAAATGGGAGAAGTCACTCAGACAACAAAACACTGTTTTGGCAAATTTTATGACCGGCACAGTTGGGAAACGTATGAAGCGGGAAACTGGAGTTGCAACATACGTAAGATCGACGTCAACTTTTGCGGGAAACCTAGATGACAACGCATTAAACGGGTTGACGATCTTTAGTTGGTCTATGCGGCTTTGATTACCTGTAACAGTTTTCCTTTTTTTTTATGAAGTTCTACAGGGCACAAAGAACACGCTTTTAATGAAAGTGGTTACCGGAAGTTGTCGGCTACCAGGCCAAAAGTTGCTCGCTCACGGGAAATTGCTGTATCTCGAGCTCAGAGCTTCAGAGGTTTAGGTTAGGAAGTTAATCAGAAAAACAATTGAGTTTGCCACGCAGAAACACAAGACACCTCTATTACAATTAGTTCTCGAGCTACGTTTTTGTACTTTGTACCAAGTTTGAAAAGTTCCCATCCGGAGAGGGTTTACTGGTGTGTGACACTTCTGTTCGCTATAGGTTAGGATGTATAAGTTTGTTTGGTCCATCATCATTGCAATTAACCCAAGAGATCAATAGGCAATGTTAAACCAAAATAGAAAGAAAGAAAACAGAAGTGTGAACAATACTGGAATCTTTTTTGTTTTCTATTTTCATTAAAAAAGCACCAGTGAAATGGAGCAAAAGTCACAGGTGTCAAATTGTCAGAGGTCAAAGTCTGAATGAATCCACATTGTTTGTTTTGCTTTTCTTTTCAGAGCAACCATCTAGCAGCAGCATCTCCACCACCACATCCAGCGTCACCTCGATGACCTCTCTGGAGCAAGAAGAGAGCAAAGGTGCCGACTCTGTGTCAGATTATGACGAAACCTGGGAATCTGAAAATTGGGGAGATATGGAGGTACATTTTATATGTATTGTTGTATTTACGTTCTTTAAATTGGTTTATGTAATGAGTATAAAGGTGTAATTTGTTTTGTATCATTATGCTTCTGTCCTTTCTTTCTGCTTGCAGTTAGTGAGATGGGAGGACAGTTTTCTTATTCGGATTTTTACCTTTCAGGCTTAAAGACAGTGTAGTAATACCTTACAAAACAAAGAAAGTTAGTATTTTTATGCATTTTTTTATTTTGAGTACATGCAAAAGTACTAAATACCTCGTAAAGCAGATTGTCTCGGTTTCACAACTGATGGAAAATGTAGCACATGTACAGCAAGACAACATTACAAATATAAACTCACATAGCAGGCAATGCAGAAAGCAAGCACAGTTAACAGAGCAAAACCTGTAGCAGTCACCACATTAATTGAAGAGGTGAATGAACCATTCCAGTTCTTCATGGAATGTCTGCAACTTCCTCTCTCTCTCTTCCCCTCCCTCCCATCTGTTTCTCAATCCTTCTCTCTCTCTCCCAGAGAGAGAGAGAGGAATGAGATGGAAGAGAGATGGGGAAAGGATTCTACCCCCACCCTCTCTTCTGTTGTGAGAAAGAGGAAGAAAGTAGGAAAAAGAGTTATGTATAATGACCATCAGCTGATAAACTAATTAAAGAAAAAATAATTCCAGACTCCAGGACGACAGGGTCAAGGGGATGAGGAGAAGAGTGCACCTGCGGCATCTGCAGGCAGAGAAACTGCAGCAGGCACAGATGGCTGGGACACTGAAGACTGGGGTAGCTTAGAGGAACCTATAAGTCCAGTGAGTATCGCTCTCTGCTTGGATTTTTAAATGTTTCCTGAGTGGGGTTATTTTGTGCCCTGGATAAATGCTTATTTCTGATTGTCTCTTCGATAAGCTTCATCAGCACTACTTTTGCAGTGTGTTCCTTATATTTTGTCATAAATTTGTATGTTTTGGTAAATGTTCTTATCGGTGTAGAACAATAACGGCGCTTTGAGACTTCTGTAGCAAATGGTTCTGCAGTTTCATTTCATCACTACTCTCTATTCAGAGCAGTTTGTGCTCGCAAGTGTTCCCAGGCAAATGTGTAAAGTTGTTAATTCTTTTTTACATAATCTGTAAGTTGAAACATTACCAAATGGCTTGGAAATGTTTTGAAAAGAAGGGAAATTGTTTGAGGAAAATTAGGGGAACTCTGTTCTCTGCGTTTTTTTTCATGTTAGTGTATAATTGCACATCTGCTGCTTCACGTTACAACAGAAGATACAAGCATTAAATGCTTACCACAAAGATCAGGTAACAATAATTTTAAAAGTAGGTTATCTAAGGCCAAGCATTTCACAAAAGTGAAATTTTAGAAACGTTGAATTTTCTATTGCAGAGAGATAGAGGTTATGTTGTTAATGTACTGGAATAAAATTCTTCCATGAAGCTATTTATCAATGGTTCTATTAATTTCTGTTTCCACTGCCACCATCCACTCAGGAATGGTTCAGAGATAATTAAGGCTGTGTCAGAATCGACAGGTGCTGTCCCCTAAAACACCATTCCACGTATGGAATCCCTGCACCGTTGTAGTCTGAATCCCTGACATAGATGGAGTTTGAGGGAAGAGGTGGAAGGTGTGATTAGTGCAAGTTTCAACTCACTGAAACGTTTCACGTGGCAGCCATATTCCAACTTTCACTTTCGGGAGGCAACATTTATTTAATAGATGATCTAAAACTTGGGACATTTTAATGATAATTTATTTTTTTTAATCTGTGGCGTAACAGCCGTGAGGGCCAGGGTTTACCTACCGCTTGCTGGCTCACTCTCACCTGCTGAGGCGGGAGATTGTCCAGCCAGTATAGGGTGATTGATGTGTGGTCAGCACGATGAACTCCCAAGTTGTTGTTGTAGGTTTCCATAACCAGGTTATGCTACTCATTCGTAGCTCCCCAATTTTCTCACGATGGTGGCTGGCCACCGGTCCCATACACAGGCCGAAATCTCAGGAGAAAAGTTGTTACGTTTCCCCCCAGGAGACTCGAACCTGCTTGCATCTCGTAGCCAGGGTCCACAGCATGATGCCTTTGACCGCACGGACACGGTGCGGGACTAATGAAAACTCTATACAAGGCTCATTCAATATATAACCGGAAATATGTTGTAACAAATATTTATTACTAGCACCAAAAGACCTACAGTACTATGTTTCAACGTAGTCCTCCCCCCAGTTCAATACACCTACTATGCCAGGGCTTGATAAGGGCACTGATTCCGTAAGAAAAAAATCTTTTGGATGCATGTGTAACCACTCATGCACCGCTGACTGGACTTCGTCATTCCGGAACCTCGATCCACTTAGTGCATATTTCAGTGGGCCAAAGGTGTGGAAATCGTCGGAAGGTGCAAGATCAGGTGAATGTGGAGGGTGGGGTAAGCCCTGTAGGTCCTCTAGGGTAGACAATGTGACACTGTCAGTGTGTGGTCTCACATTGTCATGGAGCAAAAGTACACCAGTGGACACCAGACCACGTCGTCTCTGCAGAATGGTTGGTTTTAGTTTTTCGAGCATCAGTATGTCATGATGGGCTGATCCTACACTTGTTTCCATCCGGGAAGCAATTTCACTGACAGTAATATGCCGGTTCTCCCGTATCAAGTCCTCCACTTGAGACCTGTTGCTTTTCCATGACTGCAGTGACAGAGCAACCTAGATGCGCGGAGAATCTTCAACACTGGTTATGCCCTAATTGAACTTCTCAACCCACTCGTACACTTGTGATCGACTCATACAGTTGTCACCGTACTGAACTGTCATATGAATTTCTATCATTTTCATGCCTTCACTCAACAAAAAACTCACGACACTTCGCTGCTCCAGCTTGGAGCACTCCTGTAAGGGTGCCGCCATCTTGTGTAATTGTTTCCCAGCATCCCGTGCACGAGGCAGGCGTGCCAGCTCTAGCTATGAATAGCTTACAGATGCCTTCACAAAATAACAAACATAAAACAATCACGGTCGTATTATAGATTTTTTTATACTACTTTTCCAGTTATTTATTGAATGCACCTTGTATTTAGGAAAATTGTAAAGAAGAAATCACATGCCAAATTTTCAACGTAGCTTTTTAAGCAGGTGAATGTTTGATTAGTGTAACTAGTAAATAGGTGAAGGTTTTTGATGTAGTTCCCCCAGAACACGGAGGGTAACACTTGAACTGACACCTGGTGAGAGCAACTGTACTGCAGCCTTTCAAATCAAATGACTTCAACAGAGGAAAGCAGTGGGAGAGAACGAAACAACACACTTGTTGATTCCGACGTGGCCTAAGTACAAGTACAAGTATTGTATTCCAGCACATTAATTTATATTTTTAATGATTTTTTGTTTTAAGTTCCGGAAACATGACATTACTTTTTTAAATACTGAATTATTTGTTTGTATGCTCAATGAGCACTTTTCTGATGCATGATGGATGCTGTAAACGTGGTTGAAGTATTATGTACGTGAAGATTCGTGTTTCCTCCTTGCACAAATGAAAAGTTTTTTCTTTCCGATTAATTTCGAAGGCTTGCTGAAAAAACTATCCTTTTGTGCAACATGGAGACACGAATCTTAACGTACATAATCACTTTTCTGTTTTTTGTAAATGAATGCTGATGTTGACGTGTGGTGTGTCTGTGGATGGAAAACATGTAGTGAAATGGAAAACCCTTCCTCCTTGCAGCCAGCAGGTGCTGATGGGGAGTTCACCACCCCCAGCGAAGGCTGGATTCAGTCTGACTTTGCCCCAGTCGATCCCACAAGCGTAAAGTCAATTAGTTCTTACAACTGGGGAGATCCATCCAAAGACGATTTCCACGGAATGAGAAAGCTGCAAGTGAGTGGTCGTAGGAGACAGTTCCGCTTTCCCCTCCTTTCAATTGTTGTCAAACTATGCATGGGCTCTTTTCTTCACCTTTCATTGAGAATGTTGCTTTTACAGTTATTCAGATGTTACCTGTTATGGATAATGATTGATGATGTCACCGCATTTCATGAAAATTGTAAGACTCTTAAGAGAATACCATTTCCTTCAGCAAAGTGACACAAATCATACTGTGTTAGGGTTGCTTTAATTATTAACTAACAATCTTCATCTACTTAAAAAATCTTTAGAGGACAAGGGCAGGAGTTTTGAATGGGTAAATGATTGCAGCATGTGCTCCTACTAACTTCTCATTTTTTCATGGTTTTCTTTGCTATATTTCTTGAATAGGGTAAGATCCGATATCCGTGAATATTTTAATCCATCTTGTACATTTATTCTGCTATGTTGATTGGATATCTCTCCATTGTATGTTTGCAAATATTCATATACTATACAGAAATATGCACGCTAGAATCTGCAAGTTATGCTAGAAGAATGAACTAAATGATATGTAAGTTATGGAAACATCCAGGATATCTGAATAGTTCTTCATCATAGGGAAACGACAGTATGTGTGGAACTACTGCTGTCCCATACTACTGGGTATGGTGTTCCATATCTGGATAAGCATAAGATTTCCTCTCTAGATGCATCTTGAACTAGGAGGAGCTCTTATAAGAACAGAACTTGTCATTTCCCTGTGGTACAGGACTTTTTAAACACCCTGTGCACAATGTTAAAAGTTGGTTGAAGTTCTAAGGATGGATTTTACATGTGATATGCTCTATTGAATTCTAGTTATGGGTAAACATGCATGAGGACAAGAGTTGACCTTCCTATTCCCGTACTGCTAAATCATCGCTTATTTGCACTTTTTTGCACACCTCCATACTGAATGAATAGGCATAAGTACCAAATGTGAGAAACGTTAATTTTGTTAGCTGTCGATTGTAGAAACTTTCAGGTTTGATATAACTAAGTTCCTTATGCAAGTCTCTAATGTTTATTGTGCCAGCAGTTCAAGTGGAAATTGTAAGGAGAGAGGATGGTCAAGGTTTGGGGCTAGCTGTTGGAGATGCTCCTATGATTTAACATTGCGACAGCGAGAGGCCTGGAGAAATGCAATACGTACATAAATTTTCCTAGCTGGGGAGATAACATACAGACACATTTCCCCTCTTTGCAAGCATTGGGTATCGCAAGATTGAAGTCAAAGAAAGGAAATACAAAAGAAATGTGATAGGTTCTCATGGCTGTTTTTCAAATAAGTGGCATATCAATATGCAAAAAGTTACAGAATTCTGAAATCTTATTCTCCCTCGATCACCAAAGGATTGCAAGAAATTGATCACCTTTTTGGCAAACATACTCAGGTCAGTACCTGATTGAGACTCAAATTGCCACTTTAGTTTGCATTACTTACAAAAATATTCATTTTACAAGCAACTGCTACAGGAAGTAATTATTTAAGAATGAGAAATTCGTCTATATCAAGTGTACAATCCATCCTTAAAATTTTGGCTATCATTTATATTACATCGTGCACATTTTTCTAATATCACTTTGTAGTTGCTTTTCCGTTTTTTCTTGTCACTTCCCATTGGATATTATGCTGAGTTTTGAGTACAGTGGGGCCTCAATTTTTCACCCAAGCAAGCACATTTCATTGCATTTAATCCTTCATTTATTTCATCTGTATCATAATTAAACTAGAGTGAGAATACTGACATTAATTAAGCTAATGTGCAATACGGAAATACATTGGCGGATTTTTTTTTATACCTTCTTGGTGGCAATGACAGTTCCCCAGATTTTCATATTTCCCAAGTAATCAAGGTCCCACTGTATTCAAATCTGTCGTTAGATACTAGATTCAGTTTCATTGCACGTACTTGTTTCAGCGTTCTCCTATCCCTGGAGCTGTTACGGGAGACATGAAGAGCACCCCCACCAGGGAGGAAGGGGGAGAGGGCTGGGATGATGCGGAGTGGGAAGCTGTGGATGAGATTTCGTCAGGTGAGAAGGTTTTATAGTGCAAGGTATGCTTGAGGATCATTATATGTTGATAGTTCAGTTGTATTGCTCAAAATGTAACAGGGCGTGCCTGTCCAATGTGTAATTTCAATACGGTTGGTGTTTATGTTGACAAGTCGGGCAGTTTATGCTCTAGCGTATTCTACACACACCTGATTTCATCCAGGAAGGAGTTCCAATCAGTGGATGCATACAAATGACTCCTCCTTGTTTTGTTGCTTTCAGATTTAAACTTAAAAAAACAATGAAACTGATGTTACACCTTAAATGCACTTGATAAATGTTTGTGCTATGTATTTCATTGAAGTGAATGTACATTATAAATGAAATAAAGCATTCCCTAGCACATTTCAACAAGCTTTTGGAGGTTACAATAGGGGCTTCACACATTGACGAACTCTGCCAGTGTAAAGGTGATGTGATCAGTACCACAATCTGGCTCCCTCTAGGCCTAGGTCCCAAAAGGTTCGTTGGACAATGGAGTCGAGTTAATATTTGCCAGCAATCACATCATGCGCCTTGCACTCATTGAATGGAAATGAAAGCAACGTATTAACATGCTGTAATTCTCGTTACAGCCTCGGCAAAGATGGAGGAAGCCCGGAAGAAGCGAGAGCAGAGGAAGTTGCAGAGGCAGAAAGAGTTGGAGGCTCGCAGGGCCAGCCGACACACGGCGGGGCCCATGAAACTGGGTGCCAAGAAGATGTAATATTTTTTAATCGTGCAATAAGGATTTCTTTTGTATATTGTATTTATAAAGACTGATACTCAACTTCCAATGTTGTGAAGTAAAGGCACTCTCCTCTCTGTAGAAGATAGCTCTTTTTCACAGAAATGGATTTGTATCTTGTTAAGACCTGGTTACCAAGAACTTATCACCCAAGTGCTTGTGATGCAAGTGCTGTAGGTTTCTTTCTTTAATAATTTTATTTCGGAAGTGCAATGGATCCTTTATCATAGGCCTACATCCCAATAGCATGATGTAGTATTTAACATAATAAAATTTTATGGAGACAGTAGAACGTATTTGTTATGTCAGTGTTAGATGGCATTCTTTATGGAAGATGTGTGCTGGATTCCCTTGTTCTTGCTTGTGAGAATGATTCAGTTTGGTTTGTAGCACTAGGGTGTTCCCCTTTTGTACTGTAAATGTAAAAGTTGAGATCTTCTTTTTATTGTGTTCTTGAAAATGTTTTGCAGGAGGATATTGATATTTTTAGTGCATGTTTGTTTTTTTAGAAGTCAAATAGAACTGAATTTGTGCACAGCTGTACAGCATATTGCTATATTTATTTATATGGTTTTAGAATCATTCCGTGTCATGTAACTTTTGTTGTAATATGTTATTAAAGATTTTTTTTAAAAAGAAATCATGAATTAAAGGTACAAATTAAAAAGTAATAGAAGTAGCAATACTGAAATCAGTTATGGCGCACAGAGGGGTTATTATTACTAGACTGAGGATTTATATGCCCTAAAAACCAACTTGAAAACACTTCAAGTATGACTTAAAAACCTTGAAAGTATGCACTGAAAATACACAAAATGGACATAACAGTAATTAAGAAAATAATTCTACTGCTGTATAAACAAGAGATGACATGCACAATTCTACATTTTTTCTGAAAATATTATATAAAACTACTTACAATAATCCATGTTGCAGTATTCGACTATGATTTACAACAATCAGTCTCCTACGTTAATTTGTATAGTCTGTAAGCTGAAAAAATCTCTAGTGTTGACATAATGAGCAAATTTCATGTTGGAAACATTAAATATGATTAATGTATTTCAAGGGCTCCCAGGTTTGATACTCGGTGGAGGGAAGTGGTTTGGATCCCGTGCCGATTAGCCTATTTATGCATAAAGTGAACTTGAAAAAATTTTAACTGATTTGACAGTTTCAGTATCGCAGAAAATCAACAGAAATTTGCAATAGCCAGGGTTAAAATATGTGCTGAACAATGTACAAAAATTGCTTTTGGACACTTCTCTGAAATTATCTGTCTATCTCACCCCCTTAATTCTACCACCCATTACAGTAACACCATCATATTCTTCACCAACTATTTTTTTTCTAAATCCACACACACTAAACCCAGAGAGAGTAGAAGTACTAATAGCTGAAGCTAACCCAGATCCAGTTACAATCTCCAATAGGGACAAGTTTCCCATTCCAATGTAGAGTTTGGAAAATGGTTTATCAATTTTCGGGATTATCAAACAGTACGAGTTGGGAAATTTGAAATTATCAAAAAATTAGAACCTGAGGAATACTTGAATCTTGAATCATAATAAACCATATCGGGAACTTCTAATGAAATTATAATATTTGTGCTTAAGTTCACAAGCAGCTATTTCGGGTAGAAATTACATGTGGCATTATAGAATTTGTGAAATGTCAGGAGCTTTCTGGGTATTTTCCAGAGAAATTTTGAAACTTTCAGGAAATTGTAGACATTTGCTTTGCAGTCCCATCTGGTGTGTGGAATTAATTTCTTTCTCATCCGTATCCCGTTCTATACGCTTCTATTTTGTGAGATCTGCGCATAGAGGATAGAACAGGTAATCTGGTAATTTTACTGAACCTAAGGGGGAGGGGGTTGAAACACCCCCTTAAGTATGCCCATGCTCACAACCTCTTCTGTGTGAAACATCCCTTGAGGATTTTCCGCCAGTGCTCTACCACTAAGCTACCAATCCATGAAATGTTTGTAAAATAACAGACAGTGTTGTATATATGTAAGAAATTGAGTCATGTTTTTGCATTGCAGTTTGCATAAGATATGATATCCCAAATAGATACTTTTACAGCATATTCAGTTTGTAACTTTCTTACGCTTTGTCTTGAGTTACTTTTATCTAAGCTCGGTAGCTGGATGTGTGTAAAGAAAATAATTGAAAAAGACAGTCAAGAGCTTTCAAAGTAGGGATGCAACAGGGTGATTAAGGTGGACAACCACAAACGTGTAAGTACCATAACTTATTTTGACTTTCTCTGTAAAATATATGTAATATCTTCTCAGATTTTATTGAATTTTATTGTTGTTTTTCCACTCTTTGTTAACATATATTGCACATTGTGTGAATGCAAGACAATTTTTTGTGGCCTGCTTCATGTTTGAACAACTCATTAACATTTTTTACTAAATGGCTGAGTTGTAAGATGTAAATTATAATGAAGTCTTTTGGTGTCAAAAGCAATTGAACCAGTTGTGATTTAGTCGAAATGTATGTAAAAACTGACCGTGAGAAATTGAACAGGAATTTTGAATCTCTATGAAAGCTACAAATACAAAAATCGCACATTGCTCCTTGTTACTGATTTGTTTGCAAAAAATCTCAAAACTAAAATTATGGATAGGCACATCAGTTAATTAGGAAAATAGCTGAGTTCACATTTCTGCCAGTTTCTTATTTGTATGTATATACTTTCGTATTTACCAGTGTAAAGTAGGTGTTACTTGTACCCAGGGGAGGGGCCATGGCCCTCCCAACCCCTCGGAACTGTGAGGTATTTTAATGTGAACTCATAAAAATCTACGAAGATAACATTGCCAATTTTTTGGAGATTTTGCAAGAATTTTGATTTTGTCCTTGCATAATTTAATAGGTTTGTTGTGGATAGAGGCAGGATATGTAGGGACAGTCCATTCTTTTTGATTCCTGTCCCAACTTTTTTCGAACTGCAGTCATGATGCGAATATGTCTCCTATTTTGGTTTTAGACATGTTCTTTATTTTTATAATCATTGCTATTACATACCATTTTATTTATAAATACATTATTTTTTTAAACTTGGAATTATAGTGACTGCTAAATGGTCCTGGTGTAAGAAAATTAAAGGAAACTTGAAAACATCGTTAATCTGCAGACCACAGTGCTTTCGAATACTTCTGAGAATTGAATGTAAACTTAATAAGTTCCAAGCTGTATACTGTGCGACAGCCTTGGTCTGTAAATCTGTAAATGTTACCAGGGTTGTGGTAGATTTTCAAGGAAGACTTCCCTGAGGAGATGCTCATAGTGGAAATGGATTCCTAATTTTCTACAGTGCCTGCCTGAAGATTACCAGAAAAAACCTGCCTGTTTTAATATGTGCACACAGTCTCATGTAATCTGTAGATTTGTTCACATTGAGATGGCCCCTTTTTCCAACAAGTAATGTCACAACACACATTACACTGGTAAGAATATGTACAGAAATTTAAAAAACAGAATGTTAAGTATAATTTTCTGTTATTTTTTTAAAAATTGTAATTTATTTTTGTGAAAAATTATGTTTTGTAACTCTACTCTTGTGTATATTTTACTTCCCCTTTCTTGGATAAGTAGAGTGTAGGGCTTATTACTGTTGCTAGAATTGTTTTGTTTGTGCCTTTAGCATTTTTAAATTCTGTAAAGACACATTTTTTTCTCACCCCGGGAACATTCAGTGCTTAAAAATAATATGGGGCATTCCATCGTCACAGGTGGGACATGTGGACTACATTTTCTTATATTAAAGTAACTATTCTGCTTAGCGTTTCTCTTACATCTTCTAGGTAAGGAAATACGAAACTTAACATTGTTGATCAAACCTAATACCCTCAAAATACTTTCCCAGATTTGTAGCTGAAATGAGCAATTTTGTGTCAGTGTCATGTGTGGGACAGACGAAATACTGCCTCTTCCCTTAATAAGAAATATATTTTGATATCTGTGAATTGTCAAATGATGAAAATAAATTGTTTCAAAGAGAGCAGGTAATTTACGTTTGAATATTCTAATGGAGGTGAAGAAGAAATGTAACAGATAAAGAAGAATTAATTGTTTTTTGGTGTGATGGGTGGGACACAATAAAAATCAAAGGTGAATCTAAAAGTTAAAATAAACAAACAATATGTAGAGGACCTTCTACATTCTAACTTAATTATGTATAGTGTAGTACTTGAAATTTTATCCAAATGACAATTTGTTCACTCTCAAGATAAAATAAAGGTACAGCATTGCATTTAATTTTAAAAATTTGGATTCAGGCTTACTTCGACATGGAATGCCCCATATACATATAATTAAGAAATATTTCTTTGACTTGTCATACGTATGGAGCATAAAATATGCAGACATATCCCCAGTGGAAACCCCAAATTTTCAGTATTTTCCCCAGCTTTTTGGCAATTGGGAGCAATTTGAAAAGCACGGCAATTTTCTAGTTGGAGGCAGGGAAATAAAATAGTTGTGATACCTTTTATGATAGTGTTTGTGTTTATTAGCCGCCCTCTTCAAATCTTTATTCATAGACTTCAAAATAAGCCAACACTCAAATAATGAAACAATTTTATGAATAATTGCAACTTTCAAGCATCTTGGGTTTATGATGTTTGATTTCATATCAGATTTCCACATATATTCAAAAACACTAAAGCTACTTGTAGACAAGAAGACCCTGATATGGGGTGGAAATGTCGCATGTATAGTATAGTCTTGTTTTTTGTACAAAAAGACTGACTTGGCCAGCAGCTTTAGTGTTTTTCTTTAATGGAATGAATGCTTAATTACATTACCATTTATATTGAGCATTAAAAGATACGCTTTACGATAAAGGATACATCTATATTTTTATTTCAAAACTGTGGCCCACATCGATAACCAGACATGTTGAGTGATCAACTTACAATCTCAAACCAAAGGTTCCGGGTTTGAGTCTCACCCTGGATATGTTCCTTTGTGAGTATCCCTTCATCAAATGCCTAATCATCAGTCATTCTCATTGCCGCAAATAGTCCAAAGTGGCAGAAAAGTGACTCAAAACCGGAAACTCGCAGTGAATTCTAACAAGTACATTTTTTTTTAGCATGTCAGTATTTTATCTAGCATGGAACCACAAACACTGAAACAAAGTCATGTGATATGTTTTCCACATGGTAAGTTGTCAATCTGGTTTTATGTTGTGTGTTCATTTCATGTGATTTGGCAATGTACTATAGTGTATTGTGTCGGTAGTAATGATTGCATTTAACTCTTTTTCAATGGCTTGTGTAAGTAAAAGCATGCATTATGTGGAATTTTAATCAGGTAGCTCTTAGATCTGCTGGTGTTTTGTGTCCTAAGGAACCATTGTTGAAATAGAAATACATTCCAAACACACAATTTAACATACAACTTGTGTAATTGTGTTGACAAATTAAATCTCAACAATTGTAGTGCCATTTACTTAATGTGCACTTTATATTCACATGTTTGCACTTTGAACTATTATTATTTGATAGGGAGGGAACTAAATTCTCTCTGCTCATAAAATTACTGTTACTTATACTGATACTATATTTCTATTAACATTACGAGCTAAAACCAATGTCACTGTTATAAGTTTCAGAAAATGCTGATTTGAATTTAATTACTGATGTGTAGTCCAGATAAGTATGCAAAGTGTGAAACTGCCTTTACTTTTATGCCAATATTGTGCGCAAAGGTGATATCATGACTAAATTACAACTATTTTGATATCTCATTTGTTCTTGAAACATTTATTAGCAAAACTCGTTAAGATGGATGTTGCATATTTGCATTGGAACACTTGTTTAATAACATAACTTTTATATGCAACTCTCAGTTGTTATGATATTCAATTATAGGTATTGAATGGATTGATTGACTTTGTGTTTTAAGTCCACTTTATGCACAGTAAGGCTAATCGGGACTGGACCTACAGTTTAAAGTGGATCCGAACCACTATGTGCCTCCACCGGGTATCGAACCCTTGACCCCTTGAAGGTCACTAAAAAGTAGTCTTATAACTTGCTTCAACATCAACAAATCTATTTATTTATTTTGTACAAAATATCCTCTTACATAAATATACAATAACATAGTTGTTTGAGCTCAAGGCAAACAACCCTTTGTGAATGATGGCAATGATTTTTGTTTGATTTTCACAAGTTATACATCATTATATACATGATAGGTGAATTTTACCATGTTTGAGCTTCAAACTATGAATTCAGATTTTCAATTTTCTAAATAAGCAGTTTCTTCTTGCCGAATGATATCGAAGTTTGGCAGCATTGGTGGAGTGGCTAGGATAGTTTGGGAAAGCATAATTTGGGTATTTCCACTGAGCAAGAAAAGCTGTATTTACCACCATACATTCAGTATGACTGTTACGTATTAAATATCAACCACTTCATGTTGTATCAGTAGATTATGGATAATTTCATATTGGTAGTGCATCAGAATCAATTAAAATTTCCTGTTAGCATGTATCTATAATTGGAATAATCAAATATGTAGTGTGAATCAATTGTAACACTGAAATTCGGTCACTTAATGGTACTGCAATAATAGTCGTGACTAAAGTATGATCTAGAGGTTATTATATCATGATGGCATACATAATTTTATCATCATCAGTCATTCATCATTCATCCTCATTTTCATAGTCACATAAACAAAGACACCAATTAAAACTAGTGGCTGATAAATATTCAGGGGTCTTTTGAAGACTTGTTACTTATGTGAACTTAGTATATAATATCCTTTACCTGTTTTCTTTCATGAAGCCAAGTTGATTTTCATCACCCTCTGCTTAAGACGTATTAACATTAATCTCTGCAGTAAGTGTTGCATTTCCTTACTTCAGTGCTCTGTAAGCTGTTTTAGCAACCCTTTCGTTTCTTGGAATAGCCATTTTTCTAGAACCCCACAAAGTTGTAGTAATCTATAATGACTTTTAGTTAGAAAGTTGTGTATTTAGTATATATAATCACATGAACAAGGCTAAAGATTTGAACAGAAGAGATTTCCATGTAATTTCATCTCCCCCAGTACAAAATTTTGGACATATTTTCATTATTATTTTTTTTGTCATTTTATGAAGTAATTTTTCTTATGCATACAATCAGTGGCAAAAATAACCATAGCCAAAGTTTCCATTGCTTTTTTCGTTCATTTTCCTTGTTTTTAGGAGTGGGGTTGTAGTTATTCTGGACCAGAGCTCGTCATCCACTTATTGGTAGAGTGGGATTCTTAAATATTAGTAGTAAATTGTCCACCACAATGTTTTTTTTTCTTTGTTTCATGCAATGAGAGCTTCAGAAAGTGAAAGAAAATGCCAAACAAGCTGCTGGCAATCTCTGTATGAGCAAAAACAAATTTCTTAAAAACATACAGGATGCAAGATAAAAATTAATGAAAATGGTCGTGGACAATTTGCTAAGCAAAACTTTTGCATCTCACTGTACGTTTGTTTAATTTAATATTCACATTGCAGATAACAGAACAAGTTAACATACTGGTGTATAATTTGCATACTCTTATCTTTGCCGTTGACTACATTTGCAGTCAGAACCTTAAACAAACCTTGCTTGCGTGAGCAAGAAAATTGCACTATTGTGCAGCAGAGAACAATAATATGAAAAATAAATATGCTACATTTTTAACCATTAGGCAGAAATTTCCACTCCCTGGGTGAATTCTAATAATTATTGAAAACTTTGATGTACCAACAAAAATTTCGAACATGTTATTTCGAATAAGTTTAAGTAACTTTTTAATGGTGTTTAGGTAAATAGTTTTGTAACAAATGTAGACTAATTTTCAAATAATGTATATGAGATAAGACAGTTTCTGAGCATCTGTTATTGTTTCATAGTATATTTCTTAATTTAAGAGTTTGTTTTGTATCATATTAGTTTGAGGAATTAACTTAAATTATTGTATGGGATAATAGCTAAGGAAGTACCAGTAACCACTCATGGACTAGACTTGGCTAAATGATTTTGCACATGTTTACAAGTTCACTATTTAATATTTTCTACTATTATCTTCACCAGTAAATGATTTATTCAGAAAAAAATATTCCCATTTTTTAATTCACAATTACCATGATCTACAGACAAATCATCTTAGTTTCAGATTATTTGAAATAAAGATGGTTTGAAGGCACCATTTATATTTAATATCAAATCAAGTGTTAATATTATTGTTCTCATTGTTATTTCCTAAAATTAGGAGAGAATATGCAGAGAGCAATTGTGTCTTGAAATATGATATGTGCACTTTAAAAAAAATGTTAGAAAAATGAATTTGTATTTGTCACTTGTGATCAGTGTTTCATTTGACTGAACACACACACACATATTATATATTGCAATCTCCTGGGGAAGAAAATTGTTTCATTTCGAACTGAATATGTATGTTGTAATTTTATACTTGATATGTTTGTACTGCTGTCTTTCTCAAATTTACACGATCTGTCTTGTCATATCATGTAAAATGTCGTATCAGAATTTATTGTTTAATTCAAAAAAGCAAGGCATATACTTCAAGTCAGGGACCATAACTATACGCTTTGCAATGATTGCTGATCTGTTCTGTGTATCTTTAATATGAGTTAGTAAATATGGAGGTTATTGAAAACTATTTTTCATTACCTTTTGCAGTCAAATGTGTTAATCGTTAGTGTGGCACAGTAAATTCGCCAAATGTGTTACAAAACTAAAGTGATCCAAACTACAGGGTGAGTCATAAGTCTCCATACAAATGGTGAAAATGGTGACTAATGTTTATTTTTCCTTTTCAGGCAGGTGAACCAATGAAAAAGAGATGCCACTAACGAAGGAAGAGCTGATTGCCATCATTCTGTTGGCTGGGAGTGGTACCACCCGTCATGTAGCACGTACATTCAATGCAACCCACAGAATGCAGATAACCCATGACACCGTGGCCAAACTTATCAAGAAATTCAGGACAGGTTTCGTTGCTGTCTTTGGTCTTCCAGGCCTGCTTTCGTCGGCGACAGAACCAGCCCTTCTGAATATCTTGATAAGTTTGGCCACGGTGTCATGGGTTAGCTGCATTCCATGGGTTGCATTGAATGTACGTGCTACATGATGTGTGGTACCACTCCCAGCCAACAGAATGATGTCAATCAGTTCTTCCTTCGTTAGTGGCATCTCTTTTTAATTGGTTCACCTGCCTGAAAAGGAAAAATAAACATAGTCACCGTTTTCACCATTTGTATGGAGACTTATGACAAACCCTGTATAAACGTTAATAATATGAAAGAGCTATTCATATTGGGTTTTGTGTGTTATAAAGCACTGAGATACAAGTTGTTTCACCTGCTCTCGGCCCCTGATCTTCCCCTCATAACTTTCAAACTAATGGACGCAATTCAGTGAAATTTGGTATGGACATACATTGGTACATGAGAAGCATGGTCATGGAAGGATACGATTTTATCTCTCTACTGCAGCTCATTTGATGCCTGTGTCTGTGAGAAATGAAGGCCAATTATGAATACCTTCCATAACATGGGAGAGGCATGCCTCAATGCTCATGGCTGCCACTTTCAGTATATGCTACAAGGTCATATTTCTCATACAGCAATGAATGTTCATTTCAAATTTCACTGAATTACATTCATTAGTTTGAAAGTTATGTGCAAACATCAGGGAGCAAGTGAAACACCCTGTATTTAGTCCAAGCATAACTGAATACATTGTTTCAACTTGATTTATTTTTTAATAATAAACTTATCGTAACACTTCCAAGTTCTATTGTTGCAGCTCATATTGTGTGCCAGAAATACAAAACAAATACAGTAAGGGGTGCAGTTATCATTGAGGTATTATTTTTAATAGTTCGAATTTCTGGGCAACAACATACATATAATTTAATTACAGTTGATTTTTTTTTTTAGGGATGGAACATACGAGGGGGTATCAAAAAGTTCATGCAATCTCCTGGAAGGAAACAAACTAGAAACCCCCTTGGATATGTGTATTGTACAATGGTCCTTCTAGGTTAAGCACACAAATATTTGTCTGTTTTGGATGATTATTGCTATCCTTTTTTAACATGTGAATAAAGGAAGGTGTCATGATTGATAAAATTGAGGCACGGAGCATCATCAAATTCCTGAATCTCCAGGGGAAAGCAGCGAAACAAATTCACAATGAGATGAAAGCAGTGTACGGGGAGGAAAGTCCATCCTATGAGATGGTTTTCAAGTTGAAACGGCAGTTCCAAACCAGTCACATGGTAATTTCCGTTGCCCCTAGGACAGGGAGACCGTCCTTCTCAAATGATGCCACATTGATGGAGAAAGTGGAGATGATGATAATGGAAAACAGGAGATCACCATTGAAAGTGTGATGTCTGTAATCAGTGTTAGTTATGGGTCCATCTGGAATATAATCCATCACCAGCTGCACCTTCATAAAGTGTCGGCACGGTTGGTGCCACGATTGCTCACCCCTTTCCAGAAGAGGACTAGAGAGGAAGCAGCAGTAGAGATGTTATTCCGCTGTGAGCTGGATGAAGAGGATTTTTTCAGCAGACTGGTTACAATGGACGAAAGCTGGATCTACCTTTATGACCCAGAAACAAAGGAGATGAGTAAGTAGTGGAAAAACAGCTCCTCACCATCCACCAAAAAGGCAAGATTGCCAAAGTCAGCCCCTAAGGTGATGCTGTCTGTTTTCTGTGACTGTGAGGGAATCATCCTGATGGAATACCTGCCACAGGCTCACACAATCACAAGTGACTATTATTGTGATCTCCTAGCTCGGTTACGTCAAAAATTGAAGGTGAAAAGGCGAGGAAAGCTCACAATAGGAGTGCTGCTATTGGCAGACAATGCACCAGCCCATTCTGCCCATGCATCCATTTCGAAAACAGTTCAATTAGAATGCGAAATTTTGCTCCACCCTCCATATTCCCCAGACCTAGCACCGAGTGACTTCTTCCTCTTTCCTGAAATTAAGCGCCCACTCGAAGGACACCACTTTGACACGAGGAATGATGTCATTTCTGAGGTGAAACAGTGTATTCAGGCCCAAAATGCAGTGTTCTATAAAAACGGCTTACGCAAGGTGAAAGACCGATGGCAGAAATGTGTCACCAAGCATGGCGACTATGTGGAGAAGGACTATTACCACCATGATTTTGTACTTGTCCAGAGTTGTTTCCTTCCAGGTGATTGCACAAACTTTTTGATACCCCCTTGTATTAATTGGTACTATCGGTTTCAGCAAATAGAGGCACATTCATAAAGTGCTCGTAATTTTACCTAGCTGACATTTCTATAAGTAGCCTGAAATTTAATGCAAAATTCTAACATGCTTTTACTTTTTAATGACAGGTATTTTCCCATTCTGTACAACAGATGACATACACTGACAGGTATTTTCCCATTCTGTACAACAGATGACATACACTGTATTTTTCTAAGACAAACCCTATTCCAATCACCTGGTTAGATACATTATTTTATATCAGATTGGTAGAATACCTTTATTCGTAAATTTAAGCACAACCTACAAAGGTTCTTTCTCAA
Source organism: Lepisma saccharinum (assembly GCF_977018435.1). Taxonomy (NCBI): domain Eukaryota; kingdom Metazoa; phylum Arthropoda; class Insecta; order Zygentoma; family Lepismatidae; genus Lepisma; species Lepisma saccharinum. The sequence goes on from NW_028143327.1 coordinate 71,504, forward strand.
AACAAGATTCAATTCTGCATTGTCTACAAGTGGCCAAGAAAAGAGAAACAATCCTGCCGATTTTCTGCTGAATACAAGAGAAGCTTGATATACCAGTGCCAAGATATGTGGAACCTTGGAAAATATGCAAAGTAGGTATAAACTTCCCCCTCTTTCTTTCACCCCCGCTGCTCACTCTGGCACTGTTAAACACCACAATTTACCACCCCCATGACAAACTAGTGGCACAAGTGCCAATGCTTCCATCCCAGGGTTTCAAATATGATGGTGGACCTATAGCATGTATATATACCTCTGGCTTGAAGATCCCAATAGGAAACAATGGATGAGCAAATATATCGAAGGTAAGTTTAACATTTTTTTTTGTTTGTTCAATAGTGAACTTTTATTTTGTATAGAGAACATTGAATTAAGCTAATACAATCAATAGTTTTCTTTACTTTCCCAGCAGTGAGGATCTTAGCTCAGGATGACTGTGACATTGCCACCAAAAATTTAGTGAAGTTGAGAAGAGGGGAGAATTGTTTTGTAGAGAGTGTTAGCACCCTTTCCTCCAGCAATGGCACTGGATGTGTATATTTTTTCATACATATTTATTTACACTCTTTAGTAAAAATTATTGCTTAACCAATACCATTGCTTCAAAATTGTAACAATTAAAAATTGTTCAAAATATTGATCAGTATTAGTAGGTGATTATTCCACCCCAGTTATATTAATCAGTTTATTATAATAAAAAAATACCTGTTTTGTAATCACGAAATATAGTTTTTCACCCAACCTTGGTGCAAAATAAATTGAAACTTTGAATTTTGCACAACTTCCAGGATAATCATACTCCACAAAAGTGTTGTGTGGCATTTTTGTGGACCCCATGTGAGACCAAAAACCCCAGAAAATTATCAGCTGATATCAGTAAATAAAATAGAACTGATACTTTCCAATGCCACTACATGATTGCATGTACATATTTTAAAAATGTATAGACTTGTTTTCATAAAAAAAAAATTGCAATTTTTCAGGGTCCAATCCATTAGTCTTACAATTTCACTACTAAAAATTTTATGAGTGAATACATATTATTGACATTATTTTAATACCTTGCATTAAAATAACAGTTTGTAATGTAGAACCACAACTTCAGAATGATAGAAAACCGTAATACTGAAATGTTTATTAATACATTAATAAATACATATACGTATTATAATACATTTCCTTGTTTATTCACAATATAAATATAAGTAGAATAGCTACACCTCAGCCCGGAAATATTATCTATAATTTCCATCACCTCGTACATTTAAAAATGCAATACTGCCATTTTTTTTAATACAGATTGTAAAAATACATATTTGTCCCTGATATTGTGTGTGGAAGTACACTCACAGCCAGAAGCAGTTGCACTCATTAAAACCATCATGAGAAACATACTCAATTCGTTTGGTGGACTTTTTCCCAGCACCAGAATTAGTAAATGTCCTCCAACGAAACAAACTGCTTTGTAGTTTGAGCAAACCTTTTCTTTCTCGCACTCTCTCTCAAGATGAGAACCTGATGGTCATGTAGTTAGCTTTTCCCGGCTCCAAAATGTATCCTAGTTTCTTATAGAAAGATATCATCTGGTCGTTACAGTCCAGGGTTATCTTGTAGCATTTAAGTTCCTGCGCTAGTAGATTAATTGTGGAAATAATGCTGGAATGTACAAAAAAGAAAGTTTATAGTATGCTTTCTTTTATACCAGGAAATTTAACGGATTCACATTGTGGTCCAGGTTATATGCAGAGTTGCTACAAAAGAACTCGCAAATTTCATTTACATATTGCATGCATGGCATGAGACTTAATGGAGGCACATAGTGGTTCGGATCCCACTTCAAACTGAAGTTCCAGTCTCGATCAGTCTTTCTGTGCATAAAATGGACTTACAAAACTAAAAAAAAATTTATAGAGTCAGTAGAGTAAGTAACTCAACAAGTTTCATGGAAAATTCTTGGTTACAGTGGTGGCGTGTCCAATAGGAGATAATTCTCATGATGCAGGGGGAAGCAATTACTCCTCCCAACTGCCAGATTTTGGATATAGTACAGGGTGGGGCAGAAACATTTAGAAGATTTAAATTTGGCCGCACATCTACATCTTTATAGGTGGTGTGGTGAAACGTGCATCCCTGAGTAGAGCAGTTTAAAGCCTTCCATTCGTCATGCAGTGTTGGTAGGAAGAACATCTAATATACCCTAATTTCTTAAGATATTCGCAATCCAAATTGATTGATTTGTTGTTTTAAGTCCTCTTTATGCACAGTAAGGCTAATCGGGACTGGACCTACAGCTTAAAGTGGGATCCAAACCACTATGTGCCTCCGAGTATCGAACCCGGGACCACTTGATTACAAGGTGACGACACTACGACAATCAGGGAGGTCCTCGCAATCCAAATGTATTGAGGGGGATTCAATAATGAGAGCTGGAGCAAAGACATAATGAGTTACACTTTCTTAAAGAGCCATATTTGGATATTTTTTGTTTGAGAAAAGTGTTAGGGAACTGTGACAAAATGTCATTAAAACCTATCATAAATATTTCATCTTGTATTTTTTTTTAATGTTCTATGAATAATATTAATATTCATCAGAGGATGAAGGAAGGGCTATTGCTCCATACGTCAAATAAAACAATAAGATATGTGTAATGAAATAATTGATAAAAACTAAACCATGGAATCATGAAACATGTACTGTAGGATCCATGATTAAATTCTGAGAGATTATAAATTTATATTCAAAGAATTTCAAATTTGCAATTAACTGTTACAAACAAAATGTTAGGAACAATTATTTCTATTGCATTTTATGCATGAAAGCACTGAATTGAAATATACTTACAGCTTTCCCAGCTGTTTTCCACGATACTCGTCACTAACTACCACGTCCTCAAGACGACCTCTCTGCAAGAACAAAAAGAGATAAATCTGTAACTGATCTCATGTTATGGCAAGTGCATCTAATGATTTAAGAATCATAATTTTATTCCAGAAACTGCATGTAAGAATTATATACTGAAAATACATCCGCTTGCAAACTATACCAACCTCCTTGGCAGAGCGGTCAGCATGGCGCACTACGATGCCATGGTCCTGGGTTTGAATTCCAGCCTGGGTATGTGTTGAGTGTCCCTTCGTTAATTTTATTTTACCATCACTCATCCTCATCTTTGCAATTAGCCAAAACTGACAGAAAAGCAATGTAAAATAAACTCCATCAATCTTGCAAACTATGTATGGATATTCTTCAAATTGGCTCTTGTTTACAGAAACTGATATTTTGTAGTTTTGAATTTGGAATTTCGAATGAGTTTTGGACCATGTGGATCTACTCTACTACTTAACTCAGTTCTGAGTAATTCTGTTTTATACGTAAATTACCACAGGTCCCGACAAAATATAATTTCAAAATGTGCTGATTAAACCTTATTTGTACGTAATGCATTTATACGTAATTCTGTGTTACGCATTATAATTTTCATGAAATACAGTTGATTTGCACGTAACCAAGCTACAACAATGTCACAGAAGTTACTGTTTTTAGCTGCTACTGGTCAGCCATGGAGAACGGAAAGAGGAAAAGTTGCACTTGACCTAAAACTAAATGTATATGGCAAGTGGACGCTAATCCACATGGAACTAAAACTAAAATAACTGTAGATTTAGGCATCGCTTACACCACACTTAGATGATTTTTTTTTAAAATTGGGTTCGGTATAAGTGTTCACTAATCAAATGCAAATGTATTGTATTTAAAAATCAAATTTTTAGATTTGTTAATTTAGCAAGCTTTATAATGGAAACAACCTGTATTATACTGTTTTTTGTTCCTCAAAATAGATACAATTATAGTATTTTAATAATATGACATGGTATCTAAATCTGATTTGTACGTAATTCTCAGTTATACACATTATTTTCTCTTCACCTTGACATACATATAACCCATGTTCAACTGTACTTTATTTCTTTTAATCACTGCCCTCAACACCCAACAAATTACGTGTGATAAATTATACATTTAAAGAACCAACTCACCACAGCACAACCATGGATAAATTTTTGTTCTACAACAAGAGATGCAGCTCCAACAATCTTTTTCTTGTTCCTGTCTTCCACAACAGTGACATAGTAAGTGCCTGGGCATGACTTCATTTCATTGAAGCGCTCTGCAAAGAGAGTAGTAATGTTAGTGCAGATAATAACAGTTCAAGACTTTTCTGCCTATACATGAATTTTGACTAAGCAGAATTCTTCTACTGAACGCAAAATAGAGATTTTTAATCATCTTAGCAGTTATGCTCGTGAATATGAAGCCAGCATTAATAATTATGACAATTGAACTCTCAAATACTTCACTCAATGTTATTCAAGTAAATAGCCAGGATTTTTTGGGCAGGGAAAGTTAATCCCAGGGGACATTAAAATTTATACTCACTCTGGGACATTTAGTTTAATCCCAACATTACTCTTCCTGCCTTCTCATTTCATTAGCTTTGTTTGCTTTAAGAAACACGCACTGGTTTTCTATGATAATACCTAGCGAGCTGGGCATTTGGAAGGGAGGGGGGTTATGGCACCCCCCGGAAAATGAAAGTCAACCAAAAATTATATATTTCATACATATAATTTCATTTCAGCCACAATAATATGTGTTAATTATTGCATGAGTGATAAATTCAAATTTAAGCAATGTTTTTTGAGGGAACAACAATGTTATTGGGGGAAATGTGCCTTGTTTGCCCCTCTCTGGAAAAAATCCTGCGAACGTCCATGCTAGTGAGATGTAACAGTGTAAAATAACAACATACATACTTCAATTGAGCTAGTGTGAAAGTAGTACACATAAGCACTAAATAATATAAAATTGTTTATTTCGTCTTGTTGTTCCCATAAAATGGCGCATATATATATATATATATATATATATATATATATATAATGGTATATATTGTCATATGAGAACCAGAGGAATGTAACTCCATGCAGTTTCCAACTTGGTTAAACTTATCTCCTCTGAAGAGCTATCAGGAGTCAGATCGATGTATCTCCATCTTTTCTCATTAGTCGTGAAGTTGTCACATATCTCCAGTTTACTGTTATTTTTTTTAGTCAGACATATTCCTTAGAATACATTTTTATCTCTCCTGTAAATATGATAAAATTGGAGTTACGTCCATCTGGTTTTCACAAGTTTAACTGTATGAGCAACCTGATTGATTTTTACTAGCAAAAATCAATTTAAAAAAAGGCACTTACTAAGAAACAGTTCTTCAGATATATCACCAACAGAAGTGAGCTGCGACAGGAGCTGAAGAAAACCTGAAAAAAAGTTGCAATTTCACTATATTTTTCTTTTTGCAAGCAAATAGATACATAAGGGTTTTCTTTATTAGTGATAACAAAGCTACAGTGACTGTGTAATTCTGAGATTTATTAGCTAAATGCTGCAGAAAAGTTAATTTTTCTGCCATTTCTGTCTGTTACTTCATCATGTCAAACCTGTCATACAAATTAAAAAAAAAATTAGATTTTCAAATTCTCATACTTTCCAACCAGAATCACTTATACAATAAGCTGATAGTAATACATTAGTATCAAAGGATATTGAATTGTTATAAATAGAATTATTGATAACCAGCCAATTGAAGGTTGAAAATTTTCAATAAATTTTGTACAAGCTTTTTGTGCAGTTGCTCTATCAAATAAGATGAACAGTTTATATGCTAATGTATTTTGAACATACCATGGAACTTTGTATTTTGAACATACCATGGAACTTTGCAGCAAATTCTATTTAAAATATGTAACTTGTACAGTTTGTTCACTCGTTTACACTTGATATGATTCTCCTATCGCTTAAGTCATTACCAACTCTTGAACTGCACTATCCAATAATTTGTGCTGAAAGAGGGGAAACCAATGTACCTTTTTCATAATCCCCTGCACACAGAGGCCTCACCAAGAGACCATCCCCTGGATCTTGAATCGAGATTGCAGGTTCAAAAGTAGCAAAGGCCTTCTTCAGATCAAGGCGTTGGAGAATCCTAGGATCATACAATGGCTCCTCTTTTTCAGAAATGGAACACTGAAAAGTATACAACTGTAATTAGAATAACATCAAATAACATAATTTCTAATTTACTATGGAGCTCAAAATTTAGTAGAAAAGAAAATTTGTTCATATTCTGTTCCTAAAAGTTTAAATCATCTGTAACTTTTGTTCTGATTTCAGATTGGTTCTTCTGCTGTTTTACCATATGTCAATTATTTTTAAACATAAATACAGTCCTTATTAATGTATGTTAATGAAACTGATTTTATTGTTTAACTTAGTGAAAATATATTAAATTGTACTGATTTTGTATAATTCTAAAACCTTCACAATGTCAATGTATCTCCATTTACTCTTATATTAATTGATGTTTTATCACCATAGGGCATTCACCCCTCTCCCATTAATCTGCTCATGGCAGAAGAGTTATGGGATGTCAATTTCAAGAATAATTATTAAGTACCCTTTTTTCTTTCTTCATATTTTGAAACTTCAATAAAGTGTATTACGTAATCTCGATATTTATTACGTTACAAGGCTCTACACTGCGCGGGCTGTCGTCTGCAAGCATATCACGTGAGTTTTCCCATCCACTTACAGGAGCGCTAGATATATCACGTGCTTCTTCTTGGCTAACCAGAACACACTTTTCTTTCGCGACGAGGGCAAAATGACCTTTACTGCCACATTCATTGCGGGCGGAGAGAAGGCAACTAATGCGAAATGACAAAAAGAATTTGCACTGTGCGAGCTTGAATAATTTATTGTCAGTACTTGCTTTATAGACTACAATTTTTGGAACCCACAGAAGTAATGAAAGTTTGTTTTCTCTTGCATCTTCAGGTCCACGGTCATTCACATCTCGGAAAAATTTCCTATCATTACGCACAGGAACTTTCTGTCACAATTATCGGAGATTTTTCCGCTTCAAAGTTGGTTCCGTTATTTTGTGTGAAGTCGGACTCAAATTCGTTCGAAGATGCCTGAAAAAAAATAATTTAAAAAAAGTGGGAAAACCTCATCAAATCTATCGGGGCCCGAGTTCGATACCCATAGGGTCACAATACAGTGGTTCAAATCCTCAATTTTTTAAAAATTGCGTATCAGTCCTGCTTACCCTGATAATTTATTTTCCTTTTTCAAATCTAAGTTCGATTTATTTATGGTGATCATAGACGTGGCACTGTGGCAGGAATAAATGAAAAATTAATTACCCCTAATTAACATTTCTTCCTAGCGGAGGAATAAACTAACTGCGTTCGCAACTAAACCACACGCTTTCATATGTCTATGCTTTAATTAGGTGTTCTTAATTAGAAAACGCATATACTTGTCATTGCAATAAATACATGAAGGTGAACATTTTCAACATTCAATTACCAAAGTACTATCTCCCGATAACAGAATCTGTGCACATGATAGTGATACGAACGATGTAATTTCGATTTTATCACGGCTCTTGATTAGATATATATCAGAAACGTCAGACGTGCCTTCAACTATAATTGTGCTGGGAACTAACGTTACGCTTATATGACTGTGGAACATGGAAAAACTGCACAACAGCTTTGATATTTTCTGTAAATGCACATAGATTTAATACAAACTGTACATAATATAAAACTATGTTTACAAAACACACGCCCACACGCTTGTAAGTTTTTGACGGAGGGAGAATCATACACGTAAAATCTGCTGCAAACATAAAAGTCACATAATGGAATGTGCTATATAATAAATTAAATAGTAAATCGAAATGTGTGTATTTACCTCATCAGCAAAACCCATTTCGCGTGATATTCACGTATTTCTTTACCATATGTTGACACTGGTGCAGACTATCCACGTTTGCGTCTGCAAGGAATTTCGTTTGTCGCGTATCGCCGTCTGCACACCAGTCAGTGTTGTCGACGAAATGGGCCAAGATAATATATTACAAATTCGTTAAAAACTTACTGTTTGTTCATAATGCTGTGAACGTGACGGTTGTATTGAATATAGCTTTTCACTTCTCCGTGTTGGAATAATATTTAATCTATGATTTCAATGATAAAGCCGTTCTTATCCAGAATATTTGAAATTATACGTAAAATAAACTTGACCGCTAGATCGATCTTACAGCCAGTACGACGGTACGACAATTTTAAGAGCGCAGTTTATTTCTTATGATTATTCGTGATCTTTGTTATTATTATTATTCTCAAGTACTCGAATTATTAAATATTCATATTCAGCCTGAAGATTGTGTTTTTGTACCTGCGAAGGATCAGGCAACGCTGATGCATGACTGGCCGCATCCATGTTTCTTGCAGAACACATGATAAATGATAATCCCGGTTATGTTTGTGCACCAGTTCAACTAGTTTTGAGTTTCAGATAAGCATCGGATTCGTCAGAAATAATAAACATGCCTCGTTATAGTACCGAGGAGAGTCTTAAAATAAGCTGACTTACAGAGGTAAATTCAAGTACTGTAAAAACTGAACGCGGTATTTCTACTTTGGCCCTTGTATTGGTTCAATATTGCCTATTTCGAAGGAAAGCTCATAATACGACAAGTTAATCGTTCATAAATTACACCAGAATGCAGTCTATATTCATTAAAGTGTCAAGTGCTCTTGCAAGGATTTAATGCATCCAGAAAGTTTGGGGTTATCTTGTGCAAGGGTCAATATATAATGTCGATGTCTATATTGCTTCTCTCAATAGATGTGCGACAAATATACCTACACCTTATCTCAAGATATCTGACATACCCAACAAAAGTGTAACAATTGTCACGTATAAAGTACTCGCACAGTTACATGAACTTCAGAATGGGAAAAATCCCATTTCTTAGTTTTACTAAGGTCTGTACACGAAGTTTAGAAAGTGTTCTCATTAACAGTTTCATGCATCGGAGACACGTTTAAATCGGATATTTTGTCTTTCTCGTGGTTTGTACTTACCAATTATGTATTGCGGAACATAGTGGAAGGTGTCAATATGCTTTTTGCACAAAAACAAACACTTTTTCTGCTAAAATAAACCATTTTCCTTAATGCTACGGAAAGCACGTAACGGTGCGATTTCACAGGCGATATCGCTTGCTTTGCGAATTGTAACGCTTCTTTTGTTTTCGAATATCAATGTTTCCAACTCTATTGTGCATGAAAGTTGTAAAAACCGGGGATCACGTCTGGAAATTGTACATTTCGATGAAACATTGTTCGTTAGCCCCAAAAACCATCCACGGGTAGCCCCACAAACATTGACGTTAGCCCCAAAAACCATCCACGGGTAGCCCCACAAACCATTGACGTTAGCCACAAAAACCATCCACGGGTAGCCCCACAAACCATTGACGTTAGCCCCAAAAACCATCCACGGGTAGCCCCACAAACCATTGACGTTAGCCCCAAAAACCATCCACGGGTAGCCCCACAAACCATTGACGTTAGCCCCAAAAAGCAACCAAGGGTAGCCCCACAAACCATTGACGTTAGCCCCAAAAACCATCCACGGGTAGCCCCACAAACCATTGACGTTAGCCCCAAAAACCATCCACGGGTAGCCCCACGAACCATTCACACGAGGTTAGGTTAGGCCTGTTAGGTTAGGTTCCATTAGCACCCACTTCACCCCTAAATTCATCGAAAAACCATTTTCCTTTCTCGACAAAAAACCGCCCGTTTCTCGAAGAAAAAAAACTCGCGTTTCTCGAAAAAAAATCGCGCGTTTGGAAACCCTGATTCCACTAGCGAGATCGCGTGACTTCTGACGCTAGAGCCATCTGCAGGTACATCTTGGAAACAACGGCATGATGTTGTCGATTTTCACAAAATGCGCAATATTATTACATGAAAAGTGATTATTTATTGTTCTGCTGCATTGTAGGATGAAGTTTTAGGAAGAATATATATCGACGGAGGTTATAAACCTTGGAGAAACTCATTTCCGTAAGTAGTTTCTTGTGTAAAATTGAAGAAATGTGTCTCCGATGCATGAAACTGTTACCGTGTTCTCAAATACCAGAAACTATTTTAGAAGGAAATTTGGGTAGCAGTTTCATAGATCGGAGAGACATTAAAATCGCATATTTTGTGTTTCGCATGGTTCGTACTTACCAATTGTGTATTGCGGAACATAGTTCGAGGTACCATTATGCTTTTTACATGAAAACAAACACAATTTTTCACATTCTGAATGCTTTTTTTTTATTCCTTTCTTCGCTTCCAGAACACACAATATGACGGGCACATCTTGACTCACGTTGTGGGTATGCAGTGTTTCAACCTTCTTCACCAAAAAATACCTACTATTGTGTTCGTCACCGGTGGAAATTATACATTATGCACGGGTAGCTGACGGAAAGCCCCACGAACCATTATGCATGGTAGCTGACCGATAGCCCCACGAACCATTATGCATGGTAGCTGACCGATAGCCCCACGAACCATTTCCGATAAGGTTAGGTTAGGTTTGGTTACGTTAGGCAAGCATAGTAAAAAAAGGGGGGTTGAAACACTGACAGGAGCTTACATCATCAAATGTACGCAGCATCTGGTTGTCGTAGGGCAAGCAAACGAAAGCAATGGCAATTGTGCGTCTGTGAGATATTTCTCTTGAAAAATACATGATTTCCTGGTCAAATATATTCCACGATGAAAGAAAATACCTCGACGAACGTAAACCTTGGAGAAACTCATTTCCGTAAGTTGTTTCTTGTGTAAAATTGAAAAAATGTGTCTCCGATGTATGAATTTGAAGAAAGTAATTAGCACAGCTTCACTAAGTATTATTCACCAGATTATGATTTTAAAAGTAGCTTCTTGAACATTCGCAGCGTGCACCCATTTTTTTGGTATACATTCACCTCAGACAATAAGAACTGGTATATTTTCACAAAGGGCTCAAAGGCGATTTCATGCTTGAGACCAGATATTATGTGACCAGTTGGAAGCTTTTATGTACATTATTTTGATCCATCTAATCTTACAACTAAAGTATTTAAGGACATAATTCCCCTTCACACTTTGTGTCATTTGACGTAATAGTAGCAGCAGTCTATATCCAAGATAACAGTAAGCAGTCGCTATTAGCAGACAAATAGCTACACATGTAGGAGTAGAGAAGGGGAAAATCATTCCCCAGAAAGCATGCAGCACGTAATCAGTAAGCCTCTGAAGTATGTGGTAACATAAATAGAAATTAAACTGTGAAAATGCATCCATACCATGATTAACTCATAATTAAATAATCTGAGTGATTACCATCATCAGGTGATAAACCTATCTTTTTTTTGCTATTTTCACTGGGTCTCGTGATTTGTCAAAGTTTGGATTTCTTTTACAAGACATTCACTTTCTCTTTTGAAAAAAATAATCAGACAGAAATTATCATAGTATTGTGTGTAGGTGCCATAGTTCGGTTAATTGCTCTCTATAATAAAAATAATACTCATCTTTATTTTCCCATTTTGTGCTTTCACAATATGTGAAATATAGGCTAACAACATATGTACTTAAATAAAAAATGCTGGTGAAAATACGGTATGAATTTACAATACTGGAAGTATCTCCAATTGCTTTCAAATTCGGCATACTCACTAATTTTGGCCTCGTAATCGCGAATCTGCAGTTAAAAATTGGCGGTTACGTCTAGAAATTGAAAAATAACCTTGTCAATTACCACTATGATTCTTTATACAGTAACATGGAAACTATATGAAGACATCTTCCTTTCCGCACAACGGTCTTGCTACCAACGTTGCTCAAGTGTTGTGCAATAAGCGAGAGTGTTGATTTGCATGTGAGAAAATGGCATCTTGCGTAAAGGTGGAAAACATGTTTGCCCCACGAACCATTCACGGTAAGGTAAGGTTAGGCAAGCATAGTTAAAATTAAGGGTCATCATAAACATAGTTTTGAAACGCTAATCATTGCCAAAAATAGTTGTTTTCTTCATAAATCAAGGGTGTTTACTCCGTTCACGAACCCACTTTTTTCGACTTATTTTGCAATTTCTAGACCTGACCGCCAAATTTTAAGTGCAGATTCATGATTACGAGGCCAAAATTAGTGAGTATGCCGAATTTGAAAGCAATTGAAGATACTTCCGGTATTGTAAATTAGCTCCGAAAATAGCTCAAACTGATAGTCACACCACCTGGTGAAAGTCCCAAGTATGCATGTAGTATGAGTTCCAATTGTGCAATGCCCAACCTCCATGGCTGAGTGGTTAGTACAAGACACTACGACACCAGGGGTCCCGGGTTCGAATCCCAGCCTGGACATTGATAGTTGTCGTGAATGTCCCTTCATCAATTTCACCATATCATCACTCATTCTCATTGCTGTGATTAGCCAAAAGTGGCAGAAAGGGTATGCTAAATACCAAAAATCCAATCAAACCAATTGAGCAATGATTTTTTACCAGTGAATGGGGAAGGCGTTTACAATATTGGGAATGAATATGGAAGTAAGTTTAATGTTTGGAGAATTTAATTTTCACCTTTTGAAATTACAAAAAATGAAAACATTCATGCATAAGTTATTTTTTTCCTGTGAAAATGAACATTCAAACCTATCCTAAAGGTAAAGTTGCTCTTGCATATGGCAGTGTCATGGAGGCACATTTATGGGGTGTGAGGGTGCCCCACACATTCTTGATCTCTGCCATTTTGGAGGTGATGTGATCAGCATCAGCTTCAGCCATCTTTACCTCTCAGGGTTGCCCCCAGGTATCCATTGATTTGAGGCTGGGTGAGCTCCAGAGCCACTTTATGCAGGGACAAGGCCAGAAAAATTCAAACTGTAGATCACCCACCCTGGGAATTGAACCCGGGTCTCCTGTGTGGCAGTCAGACACCCTGACACTAGACATGTAGCAACATAACCTAACCTACCTAACCTATTCAGGTAAGCATATGGGAGTATTATGCATGGGGAAGTTGAACCAGAATTTAAGTTTCGATTACTTATGCTGCAACGTCCAAATTCATTATTACGGTGTCCTATATTATATCTAATGGGTCACAGAAGGTTTTTTATGCATTTGTTCACAAAATATGCAATTGCTAATTTCTTGCAGTTTGGTGGTGTTAATAGTGGACTGTCCATATGTTCATCTTCTACAATAAAATGTCCACTCTCAGATCAAAATCTGGTCTGTTGAGACTTGCAAGGGGGATGTGTATGTTTGCCACAGAGTTGACCTCCCTCGAAGGAAGAAACAGTGTAATGAGATGGCAGACACACTGGTGGCTCCCGACGCCTATCGCCTCGAAACCTTTCCGCCACCCCAGTGAAGTGTGTGTCATCATGAAGACCGTGTCGAGTGAGTTCCTAGCTTACTGCAGAATGAACAGGTACATCGTGCATGCTTGCAGCCTGCAGAGGTTGAGGTTGATAGAGCGTGGGTCGTCCAACTTTATCCACTTAAGATGCCGTCGGATGTTTAGCAGTGACAATGAGGAGACGGGGACGCAGTCGCAAGTGAAGAAGAAGCATTTGTTGGGAGACATGTTGCAGCAGAGGACGGAGAGGTTGCGGCAGACTGAAGAGAGAATTAAGCGGACTGGACGGACTGTCCTGAAAGACTTTAAAGAAGCGAAGGAGAAAATGAAGGAAAGGATGGAAGGAATAATTGAGGTATGCACAACTACTGATAAACATAATAAGAGGTTTAATGATACCCAGAATAGGTCTGAATTCATGTATCAATTGAAACGGTGAAAACTGACTTTGAGGCATTCCAGTGTTACATGTATGACATTTTACACACAAAATTCAAGGTGCTAGATATGAGATTGGATAAAAATATTGATAATGAACTGATTTCATAGAATTATGAAGTATTTTGTGGTGTCTGCTGATGAATGAATATAAAACAAACTGGCATAGGTTAAATGCGAAAAACGCATTAACAAAAGTGTGTTGTGTGTCTGACGCTTTAAAAATACACAAAATTTTGACTTCTGAAGCATATAGGTTGCAGATGCTAGTAACTTTTATTGGTGAAATATGCCATTATATGCATTCACAAACATCTAAACCTTAATGCAATTAAAACAGTAATAATGTCCATATTAATTCATTTGTTATTCATGTGGAGTAGGACCACGTTTCATGGAATCATCCTGTTGGATAATCCAATGAGTATGACTTTTCTATCATTATTTGTTATAGAGTAATTCCAGAGGTAACAGACTGACACTTTATTATATTTTATTTATTTGTATATGATTCATGAAGAATATAACCCAGGACATTTACAAATAGTAACCAATCTTTCTTCTTGCATAGCAAAATTTCTTCCAATGTGTTCTTCCAACACTACATAAAAGTAAATTGATAACACTGACACCATTGACAACCTATGAATCTGGATGTTCTCAATCAAAGTTTGTGAAATAGTATTTCACGAGGTAATGTTTTTACAGACAAATGTTAGTGTTTAGAAACACATGTATTGTATATTTGCAATCATAAGATGGTAATATAGTAAAACCTCATTAATCCGGACCCCGATAAGCTGGACTTCGCTTAATCCGGGCAGGCAAAAGAAAAAAGAAAAGAAAAATGCAAGGTTTTAAATGTGGCTAGAATTCAACAAGAGAACTTTCCAAAGAAAAAGGCAGTCAACCACTGATAAAATTCTGTTTCCCGCAGACTTTGTACTGTACCGTATAGTGTATTTAGGCCTATGCCCTTTAAATACACCATAATAAACGTGTTTTGTTCCTATAAATGGAGTTTTATTGCACTTTTACTGTTCTTTTAGGTTATTTCAGTTAATCCGGACTTTCGTTAAACTGGTCAACTTATCCCCTCCAATAGTTTAGATTAACGAGGTTTTACTGTACTATTGAGCCTTGTTTCCATATAAACACTACAGGTGCTGACCAAGGCAGTTTTATTGTAAACTAATGACACTTGGCACGTTACGTTTCCACCCTATATCAGGGTCTTTTTCAGACGGAGAACTAAATTAAACTGATTAGGGTAGAAACGTAACATGTAAAGTGATTTTAGTTTATAATCTAAAGGTGTTCTTTATAAAAAATGTACAGCACATTGCTCTCCACTGATATATACTTTTGATCATCAAGGTTGAAATTTTTCTAGATTTGCTCTGAAGCACAAGTAGCTGTAAGAAAGTTGGCTTTTAAGAATGATGTTGGAATGGTTACACTTACAGGTTAATTTGGCTTGTGTTAGATAACAGTGGAAGATCTTTCAGAATTTTTTTTACTTATGATACTTAGGCAGTATTCAGTTGCTGGCTGATTAACATGATACAGGGTGCAGCAAAAAGATCTGATGGTTTGTAAGTAGAAATACAACTTCAAAGCCTAAGCCTTTGTTGTAAAGATTTTTTTTTACTTCCTGTTTTACTACCCCAATCCCTTGAATACATAACCATGTACAAATGTTGTGTAATATTTCGTTATTTTTACTTACAAACCATCAGATCTTTTTGCCACACCCTGTACAAACTAAATTGGACAGTATCAATTGTCTCTTATTTCTGTATTTTTTATTTTAAGATGAGTTCTGAATAATACGTACTATTCTTTTTCCTGGTAGTGCAGGTGTGAAACTTTTAAAGATCTGAATTTTATTTTTCCATATTGAGTATTTTGTATTTGTTCTTGTAGAATGCAGACATAAATACATTAAGGTCTGTTGTATTTATATTTTTCAATTTCAGAGAGAAAATGTCCTGACTATTCCAAATATACTGTGCGTGACTCGGATGCTTCTCACTCCGTACGTGGGCTACCTTATTCTCCACACAGACTTTGACTTGGCACTGGGAATTTTCGCATTTGCTGGTGTCACTGATATGGTATGCAAATTATTGTTGCCACATATAATGTAGTGTTGTTGTTTTTTATCTGCTAACTTCAGCTTGTTTTGAAAGTCACGCACCCCTAACTTTAATCCCTCATAATGTTAATACTAGGAGAGATATTCACATAAGGTTTTCTGCATTATGAAGCTTCTATTGCAAAATTTTAGAAAGTACTTTCGTTTCCAGTTTATTAAATAAGGGAAACCTAGGAATTAATTAGTGGCTCAAATCATTTTTTACAATGCCAATTTTGGGGCAGAATAGATATCAGATTGGTGCCATGCTAATCTGTGGTTTGCAACTGATAGTCATGTTCAGCACTAAATGGGTTTGGAAATGGCAATTTTATGGGCAAAGTGAAAAAGTAATATTATAGTGGCTCATAATATTGGTTGGCAACACTGACAGTCCAGAATTTTGACGGTAGATGCAGGCAACAGTTACCCAAGCACTGATCATAAAACCACAATCGTAATTTTGTCTTGAAATGTCACCTCCGAAAGATTCTTAATTGCACCTGGCTACACTGGTTTGTCTTTCCTACACTCCATTCAAACAGTTGTGGTATTGCAGAAGACTTCTGGCAACACCTTGCTCACCAGCATAATCTAAGTAGTGTTGCCGGGTGTATCGAAATTTACTGCCAAATTAAGATATTTAAAACTTGGTTCACTCCATGTGGCAATGTCTTAACATAATAAAAGTTAGGCCACAACTTCCATAGGAATAACACGTTCTCTGCCAGGGTGGTTTCACCAATTCATTCCTCTTGCACCAAAGTGGTTATTGAACTTTATTTTGCAAATTCGAAAAATTCTGCTTTTTTCCTGTACAAAATAGAAGAGCCAAACACTATTATGTGCACTTGACTCCCCACACCCTGTCAGTCATGCCGTATGCTCCTCATTGTTATACTTGTGACCGACGCCACCCTAGGAACAACAAAGTCAAGCCACATGTTTCGGTCACACATGGTGCGATGGGTGTGCACCATTTTCAGTCATTATGACCGACCTGGCAGAGAATGTGTTAACCTTCACATTTTACATGTAACACTACAGTGATTTTAACCTTCCTAATGGATACCTACTTTTTGCTGCAGTTTGAGGGTGTAGTGTTCCTGTTCATAGTATAACCCTGAAGAAGCCAAGTAAACTATGCAAAATACAGGGTGACAAACTTCTTGATGTGACATTTATTATATTAAAATTGTTATTTATAATTTTCCATGCAGTTGTGTGATCAGCACTTGGGTCCATGCTACCTGTGTCAATCAAAATTTTGAACTTGTAGTGTTGGTAACTCAGAGTATATGCCACTAAAATGCCCTCTTTTCACTTCACCAATAATATTGTTAGTTCCAAACCCCATCAAATATTCCACATGAGCATTATTAGTAACTTGCCACAGATTAGCATGGTATGAGTCACAAAACTTTGAATTGTAATCCTGCAAATAATAATAATCTTTTTCCTCTCTTGAAAATAATTCTCTCTGACTTGCCTCCTTAATTAATTTTTGGACCTCCCTGTATGGAATAAGTTCACAATGTAGGTATTTTTTTTAAAAACATATACCAAGTGGCAAGACTCGAAGATACAGAGAACCTGGTGTAAATATGATGCATGGTTTCATGTTATTCTTGATGAAAGTTAGGTTGCACGTACTTTGAAACACCCTGTATTTTAAATAGATATATTTGTTCTTTTCATAAATAGGGATCTAATTTCTGATCGTGGAATGTTTTTTTTTTTTTTACTGTTTATAGAGGAAGATGAGGGCAATACACATAGAAATGTATTTGAATACAGGTTTAAAGAAGTAATTTGTATTCCCTTAAAATCAGCAAATTTTATTGAGAAATATTAAGAAAAAATTGCCCCAATATTAGGGTGACCAGATGTCCTCTTTTATCCGGACATGTCCCTTTTTAGGCATCTGTCCGCCGTCCAGGTGGATTTTTTAGAAATCGTCAAATGTCCTCCTTTTTTGGGGGGAAAGAGTATACTGCATCAGCGTGTGCTGCACAGAGAATGTATCCATGCATAAGGATCATCATTTGTTATTTCACATGAAAAGCTTGGATGTTTTAGATCGCTTGGAGCGCATTAAATATTTGAGCAATGTTTGCTGAGCATCTGAGAGCTTATCTACCATCACTTTATCCAAGCATGTCATCAGTATCGTAAGAGAGCATACTGTTATACAATTTCTGCATTTCCGTTACGGACGAGTCATTCATACGCTATACCAAGGTTTTAAAGATGGGAGAAACGAATATGAGGCAGGGTGTAACGTAGTCAGTCACTTTCCCCTGCTGATGAAAGAGTGCCAGAAATGTTCATGGCAATAAAATTATATTTCTTGTCCCAACCTAAACCCTACATAAAATATTAATTCAGTTTTGGAAATAGGTTAAACGATCCGTAACAGTCAGGATTTTAAATGGACATTTTATTGATTGATTTGTTTGATTTATTTATTTTACTTCGCGTTTTGTGCCTCTTGGCTAATTTTGCGAAGATGGGGATGAGTGATGAAATGATGAAATTGATGAATGAACATTCACAAACAACCAAGCCCGAGAGGGATACGAATCCGGGACCCTGGCGTCGCAGCACGATGTGCTAAATACCCCCTACACGGAGGTATCCCCATCATTCACACTTTTTCTCACTTTTACACATTTCAATTGTTACAGTTTCTCAGTTTCTTATCATCTGGACAAACACAAATACCCATGCCTTACCCGGGACTCGAATCCGGAACCCCTGGCATTGTAGAGCGCTCTACTAACCACTCCACCATGGAGATTGACACCACTCGGCCACAGGGTCCAGCAAATGGACATTTTAAAAAGTGACAAATTCTTGATGTTTTCTTCATTGTATAAGTGTCTGAAACTTCTTGGAATTTATTAGAAACAATCACTCAATGGGAAATGACGTGTAGAAATCGAGATTTCCGCAGTGTCGGGAAATTTTGAATATTTTCCATCCCAACATTGCGAATTTTTCCCGTTCCGAACGCAGGGATTTAAAAACATTTCCCGTGCCAATCCCGTCCCAACCAAAAAATTCTGCCCGGCACAGCCTAGGGTTCAAAATGAAAATTTGCACTATCGTTATCATGCTGCTGTCTGTTCTTTTATCTCCGATTACGACAGTGACGAGACGAAACGGGAAGGTTCCAGATATTTATGAAACCGGAATGCTGTTCCGGTCAGCTCTGGTCCATTTTGATCCCTAGGTATATCTCTATGTACGTTACATTTATGTCTTTATGAAGAGGTGGTGGGTCTGACAGCCCCCCCCCCCCTTTCTACCTCCCTCGGGTTAGCTAGGGTTAAGAGTAATAATGGCAAATGTGTTGCGATGTTTTTTTTGTTTCCTCTTTATTTGGGCTTTGTCCTCCTTTTTCGCCATGCCCTGTCCTCTTTTTTGAATGTATGTGTCTGGTCACCCTACCCAATATTGGAATTAAATTAATTGTGTACATTTATGCAATGGTTAGAAAATAAGTATAGTAACCTCACTGGACATGTGACAACTCTGATTGAAATGGAAATTATTATACAGCTGTTGTCCAAATCTGAACTCATTATTTTGTTCTCCCTTACATTTTTCTGATCATATAGTTCTTACTTGTAACAGTGATAGAGACTCTATGGTAATTATTACATTTTAAATTTTCTAGTTGGATGGTTGGATAGCAAGAAACTTCGAAAACCAGTCATCGAAAATGGGAAGTTTCCTGGATCCCATGGCTGATAAAATCCTTGTGGGAACCCTTTTCATCTGCCTAACTTATGTTGGCCTTATTCCAGGTATGATTGAAATTGTATGTTGTGCACACAGCTTCATATGTTGCGTATGTGTTACTGAGACTGGACCATGTCACCTCGATCTGTTGATTCTGCATGCTTTTTCACGGATTGGAAGGACTCTTGTTGCTTTGGTCTGATGCAAACATAGCTGATGTTTCTGAAATATTACACGAGTCAAAACCGTAAAAGTCCAATAAAAATTGTAGGGCAGACTGCATACACATTCATATTTACTATGTGCAAATTACTCGCAAGATTAACAATATAAATTACAATTTTACTTACGTTTTTTGCGAGTATAATACGTTTTCTTCAATTACGAAGTTTCGAGAGATAACTTCTCTCTTCTTCAGGCGCGAGGCTTCGAAAGAGCAAGATTTTGAAGTAGATATGACGTAATCAGGAGGGGAGGGAGGAGAAATGATGAACAAAAGACAGCCGGTTCGACTGCTTCCACATTCGCAAGGGAAGCTTGTTGCAGATAACTTGACTGTGAAATAGTGAACGGTTTTTAGACTTTTAAAGGTTTTTAGTTTTTAAAAATTCATGCAGGAGGACAAATAAGTTTGTATTATAGGTTTTAACTTTGGTAAACGATGGCTTTAAAGGACGTAAATTTTCAGTGCATAATCGATCATCCTATACTTTTTCCCCGCTCGCATTTCACCTA
Organism: Lepisma saccharinum; assembly: GCF_977018435.1. Taxonomy (NCBI): domain Eukaryota; kingdom Metazoa; phylum Arthropoda; class Insecta; order Zygentoma; family Lepismatidae; genus Lepisma; species Lepisma saccharinum. The sequence goes on from NW_028143327.1 coordinate 91,933, forward strand.
ACCCTTAATCCTGATGATTATGGAAGAAATATTTTGACGAAACTATGACTTTATGAATTGCTTATAAAACACCGAAACCTGAAGAAGAGAGAAGTTATCTCTCGAAAGTTCGTAATTGAAGAAAACGTATTATACTCGCAAGAAACGTAAGTAAAATTGTAATTTATATTGAGACTGCATACAGCTCAAATTTACGTGAGGTATCAACTGTTATTTATGGAACTACCTCAAGGTTGCACTTATCAAGTGAGCTTCAAAATGCCAGTTTAGTTATTTTAAAGATGGTGTCTCGTATGCACACTTGCACCAGTGAAGTGTGAATGCTTGCCCTTTGTCAGCCTAAAACTTACAGAAATTTGTCAGCAGATGGGTGGAAAAGCCTTCGCAGTGACTCATAGGTGAGACTGCACGTGGACCCGAAAGACTTATTCTTCTTAAGGTATACAGGCACTTACTCAAAGTTGAAAATATATGTAGATCAGCAATAGGTCTGTGCTGAAGTGAAGCAAACTTGTGCAACTCTACATACAGAAGCCGGCCCCGTGGTGGAGTGGTTAGCACATCGCGCTACAACGCCAAGGGTCCCGGGTTCAAATCCTGGCCTGGGCATTGATGTTTGTCAGTGTCCATTCATCAATTTCATTATATCATCACTCATCCCCATCTTCGCAAATTAGCCAAAGTGGCACAAAAGCGAAGTAAAATAAAGAAAATCAAACCAAACCTACATACAGAAATCTACTAGATAAGAAGCAAAAATAAATTTGTTTTCATTTGATTCTCCATTGCATTTAAAAGCATGGTCATTATTTAATTATTAAAAGTCTATATAATGAGACTTCTTCATTGTAACCATCATTCTGTTTCCCATGGCCACACTACATGTAATCACCTTAATCACGGCTGTGTATAAAGCAAAAGTAATAATCCTGTGCTGCTTATATTAAAGCTTATGTAGCTAATCTCCGTGGCAGAGTGGTTACCACACCATGTTACACCAGGGGTCTCGGGTTTGAATCCCAGCTTGGCCAGGCTTTGTGAGTGTCCCTTCATCAATTTCTTATCGCCACTCATTCTCATCTTTGCGATTGGCCAAAAGTGGCAGAAAAGCAAAGTAAAATAAACTCAATCAATTCCCGACCCAGCCAGAGACAGGAAATGGCAAAAGATGATGATGATGAATTAAAGCTTACATGTAAGTGTGCAAATTGGAAATTGTTTCGTTTTGGATCCTCGTCTTAGTGATTCAGACATAATTGCAGGCAAGGCATAATGTCCACCACATGCCATCATTTCACTAAGGTGGAGTCCACTTTAGGCATGTACTTACTTTTTTCAATTCCTCAAGCTTTGGCCACATCATGTGGCTTCTTCAGGAGTTAAGACAAGAATAGTAAAAGTTTAAAACTCATCTTACCTTCCTATGTTTTAAACTTTGACTATTCTTGTCTTAACTCCTGAAGAACCCACATGATTTTAACACTGCAGCAGTAACCTTGAATAATCAGGTTTTACATATTTTCCTAACATCCTCTTGCATTTTCATCTTTCAAGTGTGTTGTTAGTAGAGATACAGTATGTAACATTCATATTCGTACACACTGATTTTCAAAGAAAATGCTTTAGTATCTGAAAGGAAATACACTCTTTTGAAATTGTTTCTTTACAATTCAATAACTAATATCATTACGAACATAAAATCTTACCCATATTCTGTATAACCAATAAGAATAATAAATTAAATGAAACTGAAAGAGAAACATGCCATTTTTGTACAACTCTTATATTCATACACTTAATAATATAAAAGAAAAAAGTATATTAAGAGCAAATTGACTGACAGTTCTAATACTTTGATGCGCATCCTTTGGGTTTAATTACTGCTTGACACCTGTTCTTAATAGAATTAACCAGTTTACGACATGTTTCAGAGCTTATTTTATTCCACTCGGCTTGCACAACAGTTTTCAACTCTTGTTTGGACTTGACGCCTGCTTTATGGACTCGCCTCTTCAAAATTGCCCATAAATGCTCAATGGGATTTAAGTCTGGACTTTGAGCTGGTGTTTGTAGTAGTTTGAGCACATTCCATATTAGCCAATTCATGTTAACTTGCGCCTTATGCTTACTGTCATTGTCTTGTTGGAATCTGTAGATAGTCGGCATGTCCTTTTTTTGGGCACTCTGCTTTACATTGTTCTTCAATATGTCCAAATAGACGTGCATCCATGATACCATCAATAAACTGGATGGTACCAACATCTTTGGACGACATACAGCTCCAAATCATTAATGACCCACCACCGTGTTTAACTGTTGGAACTGTGTTAATGTGATCATTGTCTTTATTTGCTCCAGACCCTATTTATCCCATCTGACCCATATATATTAATCTTGGACTCGTCTGACCATATGACACTATCCCAAAATTCCTCTCTAAATTTGTTTATTATGTATTGAACTGTGGAGTGTGATTTATTGGCTGTTTGTTCAATTGTTCGTAACGAATAACTTCTAAGGGCCAAATTTATAATAACATCCTTCAGATTGGAATTAAGTTCCTTCACCTTGCCCATTTCGAACACGCTGATAGATAGACGATAGGCCTACAACAATACCTACACCAGCATTCCGTTTGATGGGGAGCGGGCCTGCATGTTAAAACTTGTTACGAAGTTGCAGACTGCAGGAAATGGCCCGAATAGCGGTGGCGCTGTATGCGAGGAAGATTGAAACTCTTGCCTGTACGAATAACAATGTTGCATGAAACAGCATGTTTTTCTCTTTTCACAGAAATTATATGCTCTGTTTATACACTTTGAACATAACATTTTTATTGACATTTTTTGGTGAAACCTTCATTAACATTAATTTCCAGGTACATATGAAAATGATTATATTTACTAGTAGATATGACATTTTTCCTCGGAAATTCTATTTGTACAAATAACAGTGTTACATACTGTATTTATTTTACACTATATATAATGTAGGCAAAATGTTGATTACAGAATATTATTTTTCTTTTCCAGTTCCTCTCACAGGCCTCATAGTTGCCAGAGATGCCGTCCTTGTAGCTGCGGGATTTTACATCCGGTACAAGTCTCTTCCTGCACCTGTAAGTAAATACTATTTCTATCTTTGTATTTGTAAATAACATTTTACTTACTTAATCCATCCTATTCTACCTTGTGGTGTAGAGCTTGTAAATAACATACCAGTGTTAAATTGTGTTCCAAAAACTATTTAAATATCTTTCTCTGCTAAGGGGAGAACAATACTAATATATTGTGTCTGGATACAGTCTCTTAGATTTTATTCTCTCATAGTAAAGAGTATATACTGGCTGGTAAAGCTTTGTTTTTTTTAATTATAACAATCTTGAAACAGTATAGACATATAAACTATAATACTGTATAACCACTTACGATAAACGTGATGTACATTTAGTGTAGATTGAATTTTGTAAGCATAAAAATTGTAGAGGTGCAAAAAATTTCAAGCAGACTTAGATAGGTACCACAGTTTCCTACTCAAAGACTGATCTAGTGTCTTTCTCAACTTGACTTCAACTATTACTATTGTTAGCAACATCACTACCTTTGAACAAATAGATTTAGCTGTACTGACTCATCTGAAAACTAATTTCTAATCGCCTCCCTTACAGTAAGTTCGTTAATGGAAATTTCCATGCTTTTTTTAATATAGTGAGTACAGTATGTGTTAGTTCTGTTAGGGCGTCTGACTACCATGCAAGAAACCTAACGGGGGAGAACCGGGACTTTTTCCACCTGTTATAGTGGCTCTGGCACCCACCCAGCATCGTACAAAGTGGGTACCTGGAGGAAATTCCTGAGGGTAAAGGTGGCCAGGGGCATGGTGCTGATCACGTCACCCCCACCTTCGGCTGTGATGAAGAAAGTGTAGGGCCCTAACTCCACACCCCTTATACGCCTTCATGGGGTGGTACAAGGCACAGGGGCACACTTTACTTTTCCTTTTTTTTTTCTTTACTTTACGGTATGTGTTTCTTAATGTTTTGTTTGTCTGTTATTACAATAAATGAAAAGAGAAGTGAGATACAGACAGTGAGATTAAATATCGAGAAGACAATTCAGTTAATCTATCTCGCTAATCAATCACTTTGATAAATGCCCTCGGTTAAATATGAAGTCTTGATTAGCACATCATTTTATGTATATACCTGTCAGAATTCAAATTAATGTAGCACAGTAGGAAGCTACAGATATATGTTGAAAAGGAATACCAGCTTACATATGCTGAGGAATAGCGTTTATGTTCAAACAATTATAAGCATTTTTATGCAAATTATATTGATAAAAAACAAGGAAAAACAAAAGTTACAACAGCATCAAATTATGCATTTGTTAACAAGAACATTTATAACATATAAATGTTATTTATATGAAGAAAATATTTCTTTATTATCTCCTTTTGAGGTAGAGTAAGTCTTTTCCTTATATTTTAGTATGCATTAGTTCTACATCTGAGTATACTCAATATGTCAATTTCTTCAACCAGATTTACAAGATGGCTTCCATTCTTCCAATTTTTAAAACTCCACATATGGTTAATTCACATCCAAAATGCAGAAGATATTTTTCTCACTTTGAGTCTTATTTCTCAAAACATCCATTTGAGGTAATGCATTATTCATCTACTAGCTTGATAATGCAGATGCAAGCAGATAATAATTTTGTGCTTCAAGTTTAAACTTGACACTTTTCACAAGTTCCAAATCTTTTTAAAGATTATGCCATTATAAAAGCATTTTCAAGATTCTGTTATGAACAAAAATGTCTCTATATAGTTTAAACAAACTACTAAAGATTAACTTGCAAAGTATAATCTTTCAAAATATCAAGATTTATACAAATATCATTCCTTCACCTATAGCCACATTTTTACTTATCCTCCATACATCATGAGATTACTCAAAAGTCACAGACAACTAGTATCAGAGAAACTAGTTCAAGAAAGATTTTTAGCATGTGTTATCTTCAATTGTTTTATTTAAATATTTTTATCAATAAGTGCTTAACAGCTTGAATGTTTGTAAAGTAAATGTACATATTTGCTCTGTTACCTATTTTGCAATGTATATCACAATATACTTATCTAGTGATTACAATTATCGTTTTTTGAATGTTGATACAACATGTCAAGAATGACATCATATTATACATTGAACAATTTTAAAGAGTTGACCTATGTATATAAACCTTGATGTCTATGCAAATGTACACAATTTTAATAAAATTAATTATAAATTTGAGTGTATCTTCTCTTGCTAGTCTGAAAGAACACACATGATTGAAGATATTTGTTTTTCATATTGTCAGTAAAAAATAACTGTTATGAATATGAATTCAAAATATTGCACAATTTAATAATTTTGTCATGATATATGAATTGGCTGTTTTGAACATCATATTTAATAAAATTAGTTTTAAATAGTAATTTCAGACACTTAATTGCATTATATGAATAAATTTTGAGCAATCATATGACCAAAATTATTATAACTATTGCACAAATGTGGAACTCTGAACGTAGCCTAACCATTTTCAAATGTTATTATGACAATGTATTAATTTTATTGTCATACTGTATCATGTGTATCATTAAATCAGAATAATATACATGCCATTATAAATTTTTGCATTGTTAGCTGAATTCTAAAATCTGCAGTGATATGATAGAGTGGGCCATATATTAGAATGTATTGCATACTTATTCGTGCTGTTACTAGTAGAGTTGTCTTTAGGAGGGCTTCTCCAACGCTAGAATTAATTTACTTTTAATCCAGTCTTGTATTAATTAATAAATTAAACATTGTAAGATCACATTGTGTGATCACAAATGTGTAGTGTAATCTTGGTTGGATTCATGGCCTTCGTAGCCAATACTTGGGGAAAAAATTGCTCGCTTCTGAATAAAAGAGTCTGATGCCTGAATTATTTTAAGTTTTGTCTACTCATGACCTCAGTAGAACCTTTCATTTATGTTGTCAGAGGACCAAGGTGTAAATGTTTACAATGCACGAAAAATGTAAAATCTGGGAAAATTTTACAAAAAGGTTTCTTCTTTGAAGCTTCAAAGAATGAATGTATTACATGGGAAAGTGTAATAACAGAGAAAATAAAATTAGAATTCCACTGTATGTATGTGGTTTGTTTTTCCACAGAGGACTCTCAGCAGATACTTCGATGTGACCCATGCAACTGTCCAGTTGGCTCCGACTTTCGTAAGCAAAGTGAACACGGCAGTCCAGCTAGTCTTGCTAGCCACGACCCTTGCAGCTCCTGTGTTTTCGTTTGTGGACCACCCTGCCCTGCAGACCATGTGGTGAGTTCCCATGACATACAGAGTCCATCAAAAAATGTATACATTCTTTAACTGAGATGGTATCTGCGTATTGTTTTTAGAGTTGCATTGAATTATCTGCGAAACATGTAGTATGGTGTTTTCTCAACATATGTGGGTACCCGAATGGCTCTCTTGACTAACACGTGACGTTTGATAGTGAATGAAAATGGCTGCTGCACGCCTGACATTTGGGGAATGGAAGCTATTCTAAAGTGGTGGTTCAAGTTTGAAAATGTCGCCGAAGTTCAGTGTGCGTGGGGGCGTGATTTTGCAACACAATCTCCAACACGCTTGATAATTAAAGGGCTTTTTGATAAGTTTGAGATGTATGGTACCATTTATGATGTGCACAAGGGAAAATCAGGAAGACCTTGTACAGCTACAAGTACTGCTTCTTCGGCTATGGTCTTAGAAAAGTTTGCACCATCGCCTCAGAAGTCTGCTACACAATGTGCTCGTGAGACAGGGGTTAGCAGTGCAAGTGATGATGCATTCTGAAAGCTGCCAAGTGGAAAGTGTTCGTACCAAGATTAAATGCACACATTAAATAAGGATGATCCTGATCGCCACATGGAGTTCTGCGAATGGTTTCAGCGTATGGCAGGTGAGGATGAAGAGTTGGACGATGATTGTGTGGTCTGATGAGGCCCAATTCAAACTAAACAGTACAGTGAATCATCATAATTGTGTTTACTGGGCACCAGAAAATCCTCACGTTCATGTCAACAAGGCAGTCAATCTCCCGGGGGTGACTGTCTGGTGTGGACTGTCATCTAGGGGTTTAATAGGACCCTTCTTCTTTGAAAATACAGTTACTGGTGCCAGATATCTGGAAATGCTATGCACATCAGTTTTGCCAGCTACACACAAACTTTATGGAAACAGTTAGTTTTTCTACTAACAAGACGGGGCACCCCCACACTACCACCGAAGTGTGCGGGCTTTCCTACACGAGAATCTGCCGGGACACTCGATACGACGAAGAAGTGCATTGAGTTCCCACCACGTTCACCAGATTTAACGCCGCTGGTCTTTTACCTTTGGGGACCTTGAAGGATGTTGTGTATTGCAGGAAACCACCTACGCTGGATGCCCTTCGTGAAGAAATTTCAGCAGCATGTGCAGAAATCCCCATGGACACATTGACCAACGTTGTTCAAGCAACCATTCGCCGTTGTGGTATGTCTGGCCTCTAACGGCAGCCATTTTGAACACCTCAATTACTTAACATGAAGGTGTAGGACGATTGTATTAAACCTCTGATATGTAATTTAGTTCAGTACTAACACCCAATAAAGAATTAGTGTTCGTTAAATTGTGTATACATTTTTTTGACGGACTCTGTATATATTTGTGTGTGTCTTGTGGCAGGAACTTTTGTGTATATTTATTTTTGTAAAATACCATGTGTGTCAAATTATAATATTAACACATCATTACCATCACGGTACAATTTACCTCCTCTTCAGGAAAATTCCCTTGCTTAATACTTGTATATGACTTGCTTCTTTTGTTGTTATTAAGTCTTATTATAGGACCACATGAGACTGGGGTGGTTGACTTCAGGTAGAAAATTTTCTGGTGAAGTCCCTAGATGGAGCAGCTCTGGAGATAACCTAGCCTCTATTAATACCTGATGAGGAGATGTTATGCTGGCCAGAGCATGCTGCTGATCACTTCACCTCCATGTTGCTTCATATGCATTCAGGGCATGTTGCAGTGTGCAGGAGGAACTTTTTCCTAATATGTCGTCTAAATAAAAAATTAGAATTATATATCGTCACATGAGATCCAGAGGAACGTAACTCCGAAAATGCAGTTTTAAGTTTTATTTAACGTGCCTTCTCTGAAGAGATTTATTTGGATCAGATTGGCATATCTCCACATCTAATCCCTAGCTGAAAAGTGGAGTTGCGTATCTCCAGTCTACTGACTTCTTTTTAGAGTCAGACATATTCCTAGGAATACATTATTCTCTCTCTCCTGTAAATTTGGGTTACATCCATCTGGTTCTCACATGATGATATGATGTCTGAAACAAGTATTGAACTTAAATCCTGTGAAACTTCTGGAGTATAAAATGTGTTTCACTTATTCTTGCAGGTATGTGACAGCTTCAACCACTCTGATCTCCGGTTTCAGCTACGTGTTCTCCAAAAACACCTACCACTACCTGAAGAGTAAGAAAGACTGACAAGCAGAAGAGGATGGGGTGAATGTAGACGTGACAGCCAAGAACTGTAAGAATAGCAGATAACCCCAACATTGTACAAACATGTACATTAATTTTAAGACTGTAATTTGTGAATCATGATGAAATGTGGTGTACACATTGTAAATAGATTTAATACATTTGCCAACAATACCTGTTGATTTACATTGTTCAGATTTTTTTTGCTATGGTCTTAGTAGATAATGATTTTCATTGTGAACATAAAAAAATCAATTGTTTTACCTGCAAATAGTACCTCAAGAATTTCACCACATCATGTTGCTTTTAAGGAGGATTTCAGCAGTTAAAACTATGAGTTAATTTTTTATTAAAAGCTATAAAACAGGTAAAAGTTGTGTTAAAATAGGCTGCCCTGTAAAGATGATTCCTTCTTTCTGTAACAAGGTGAGAGTCTTGAGGTAGTAAATACAGATACGTGTCAAAGAGACTTTTTAGGTGGCACGTGACTTTATTGAGATTTTTCATTGTCAGGTTAGTGTGAGCTTAGCTTATAAAATAGTTCCTATAGAATCAAATGCATGTTGATGTACAACCATATGTGGTTTTCTGAATGATGTCCTCAGAAATTCCCCCAGAACTTTCATTTCTTGTGATGCTTGTGAAATATGTACGTAAACGAAACTGGAAGTTCCCATGTCCACATATATTTTGCCTTCAATGTGCCTCCAGAAGTATTAGATGAAGTTTCTCAAACACACGGGATCTTAAATGATGTTAACATGGTTAAGCCTTGTTTCCATGTTAATAAAACATTAAAATGTTGACCAAGGCAAACTTTTATAGTATAAAAATAAACATTAAAATGTAAGGTAAAACCTAAAAAACGTAAGACCCTGTTAGAGGGTGGAAATGTTACGTTTTTATGTATATTTTTATACTATAAAAGTTTGCCTTGGTCAGCATCGTAATGTTTTATTAAATGTGTATCAGGTTGGCAAGATGGGGTTCTCATTTAGAAATGGATTAATCAGACCTTATCTCAATGTACAACACGAACTGTGATATTCCTTAAGAAGAATTAAACACACCCACAACAGTCTTATGGTAACAATGCTATCCTAGGACTATGCAAAATGTCCTGCCTCGGAGAGTTTCTTCTCCTCTCCTCAAGTGAGGAGCCATGGTGAGCTAGTTGGTAAGGCTTCTGACTGCCATGCAGAATACCTGGGTTCGATTCCCAACGTGGATGATCTAAGGTTGGCATTTTTCCAGCCTTATCCCTGCATTAAGTAAATCTGAGGTTCACCCAGCCTCAAATAAATGGGTACCTTGGAGGTTAAGTTTGTCAGAGAATGGTGCTGATCACACCATCCAAAATGGCTGAGATGGAGAATGTATGGGGTCCTAGCCCAACATTTCCTAAATGTGCATCCATGGCATGGTACAATATGCAAGGGGAAGCCTCCTACTTCACCTTCTCTTGAGGAGAACGATCCTTCCCATATTGATGATGAAAATGTTTGTGAATAGTAACTGATAATGGACGACTTGAATACCAAAAGACACATCGAGTTTCCTTCTTGGGGTGGCGCCATTGTTTAAGCTTGTGAATGGAGAGGGAAAGAAATATACGAGGGTAAGTCAAAAATTATCTACACTTTTGCCACACCTTTTCTCAGGTTGGCCGCACTGCCTTCAGTGCTTGTGTGCTACAAGGTTGTACTTTTGGCCACTCCACTGGCAGTGTGCACCAAGGAAGAACAGCGATCAGTGATTCAATTTCTCTGGTCTCAAGAAGTCTCAGGGGTTGAAATTCATCCCAGCCTTTCAGTACAATACAGGGAAAGCACTTTACTGCGTAGAATTGTGTATGAGTGGATCGAGAGGTTTAAAAATGGCCGGACAAGCGTGAAACACGAAGTGGGAGCAGGACACCCATCAACCTCCACCACTGACAGGAAGATTCAACAAGCTCAAGAGATGATTCTGATGAATCGATGATTACCCATTATCCGAAGCGATTATTCTGACATCATCAGATGTACTGAAAGCCTGTGATGAATTTCAGCCCCTGATACACCTTCAGACCAGAGAAATGATCACTGATTGCTGTGTTTCCTTGGTGCACACTGCCAGTGGAGTGGCCACGTTTACACTGTAACAAAAGAAAGAAAAGTGGAGCGATTAAGATCAAACCTCAGCCACATGACCACAAAAGTACAACCTTGTAGCACACAAGCGCTGAAGGCAGTGCGGCCAACCTGAGAAAAGGTGTGGCAAAAGTGTAGATAATTTTTGACTTTCCCTCGTAGATGGGCAGAATGCTTTGCAAAAGATACACTCAGGGGCATAGCTAGGTTATTCAGTTTTGGGGGGCCAAATCTGAAATTTGTTCCCATAAAACTATTAGCAGAAACAAAAAAATATATATATGAATGGCTTATTGCAGAAAGGGACCTGAGTCACTTTTGCACAATTCTGAGAAAAACAATGAAAAATTGTATAATATTAATAGTGTAAGAAAGAAATGTGCCGTTGTTGGCTCAAATATTCAACATAATGAATAGTTAATTTTGCAACCCTCAATGCACCCCCCTGCAGTATGCTGCTAGACACAGTGGAGATGAAAAAATTAACTCAGATACCTCAAAAATGTGACTCAGGTCCCTTTCTGCAATAAGCCATATATATATATATATATATATATATATATATATATATACACACACACACACACACACACACACACACACAGGTGATGGACAAAAATATGGAAATACCACGATATCGGAACAAGTGAAATCAATGCAATTTTTCCACTTGAAATCGAATTTGGTGCAACATTAGTTTGTTTTGCATCGTGAGATAGGACCCTGTCAAACAGGTAGGAGTCTACAGTTGCGCTGTAGACAGTGTTTCTAAGGACAAATTGTTGGTGCCCGCCTTGCATGACCAAAGTAGCCATGTTGTTTGGCATATCGAGAGGGACAGTATCCAAGGTCATGACAGCGTATAGTGTTTGATGAGCATGCAGGTAAGGTTTCGCATCTTCCCCGACTGCCACAATCGCTGGACATCAATATCATAAAGCATGAAGAATGGTCCAGGATCCCCTTATCCACCATCCAGGACTTACATTTGTCCATTTTTCTTGGAGACTTCAGACCATTTTTGTGTTTCCTACAAAAGGTGATATCCAGATGTTACAGGAATTGACACTGGATGGCATGAGCTGTCCTGTACATGGAGAAAATAATAATAATCCACTGGGACATGCCATGTGCCCATTTTCCACCAAACCTCTCATTTCTAAACACTTTGTGAAATATGAGATGGGATACATCTGAATAATCAAAGTAAACACTAAAAACTTCCAAAAATATTTCATTGTTTATTTCTGAATCCTAGTCTGCTAACGCTGAAAATTATTGTGATGAAACAAGTGGAAAATATCAGTAAGTTTTGATCTTTGAGATAGAGAAAAGTAATTTTAACTTTATTTAGGATCTTTCTGTAAGAATAGTAATCATAAGAGTCAGTGCGTTGTGAATCAACTTGGTGTAATGGTTATTGTGTGTACTGAAACTTCACATCCCAAGTGTGACAACTTTTCATAGTTTTTTTTTTTTTTTGGTTTAATAATTCATGGTGCTTTACAAATCAAAGTAGGGAATAAGACTGGATATGCATAGACTTACTTGAATTGAAAGCAAAATTAGATTTTTTTTCTGTTAAGAAATCCATTTGTAAATTTGTACTATAATTGCTGAATAAAACTTCAGCTAATAATAATAGTGTATCCATGATTTTTTACACAGTATCACACATCCCCAGACCTTAATATTAGGCTTATGTAATACAATTATTTTCTGGATTGGAAGTTGTTTTTTTTTAGCTCGGGTGGTTCAGCTGTATATTGCGTAATTAATCTCTATCAATCTATACAGGGATTTGTTGGATTTCAGAACACCCTATTTTCCAAAGTTTTGCACATATGATAATGATTGATAACGTGAAAAGAACCGGAAACTCACAGTTTCCATGTCACACACACCAGGTAGCAGCACAGATGCAGTGCCATTACAAAATGGCAACAATTCAAGAAAAAGTTTGTGTGTGGTGGAATAAGCGAGGTGTTCATCTGTTACTGCAGTGCAACATGCTTTCAGAAAGAGTACCAAAAAGAACTCAGGTCACCAGAGCATTCTGCGGTAGTATCGGCAGTTAAAGGACACTGGTTCTCTGTGTAAATGGAAAAGCACGGATCAACCAAACATATCTCAGTGAAACCATCCTGTGTTGCTGTGACCATACTATGTCCAGTGCCAACAGGGGAATGACTTACCAAGAGTTAAAAAAAATCTGTGGAAAGGACTGAAAAATTACACGTAAGTATGCTTTGGCGTATACTATTTTATATTTTACTACAGGCAAATATGTTCATTCCAGAAATACTCTTAAATTTTCTTAATTATGAAATGAGTAAAAGCAAAGATGCAAAGCTTTTAATAAAAACTACTTTACAAGTTTATTTATGTTCCTGCTACATATTTGGGAAGTTTATACATTTCATATGCAAATTCTTCAGTATGTGAAGGATCATATTCCAATCCAATGTAGTCAATTTCCAAATGGAAAGGTCCATCTACCGTGTCACAAGCTGTGATCCCAATGTTTGACACTTTGTCCAATGGGATTGGATGCTGCCTGTCCTGGACTCTGCCTTTGCTACTCAGAAAGAACTTCGAGAATGGTATCTGTGTAAATGGATGAATTGTTTCAGCCCAGTTTATGACTGAAGTATCAAGCAAATAACATTTTATACTTTGCTAGATGAGTATGAAGCCCAAGTTCTAGTTGATTTTGAATGCTTCCAAATTTAGGATTTACGTCAAAATGTAAGGCATAAGTATTCATACGAAATACTAAATAATTCTAAAAAATGTTAGCAAATAATGTGCAACTGACATATTTTCTGTCCACAAGTAATGAATTTTTAAATGTCCTCTTGCATGCAAAAACTATTTAGAACGGTATTTCTAGTGTTGTATACAAGAACTTCCAAAGTACAGCACTTTCACCCATACACTTTTAGGCAAAGTAAAGGAAAAAAATGAACAGGAAATCTAAACAAAATAGACATTCAGTTATTCTTAGTGACACTATATTGAGTTATTAGATTATGTAAAATTATATCTTCCCATTATCACATTTCTTCTAAATATCCTGGAAGAAAAATGCTTTCAAGAGAAATAATATTGTGATTAAATGCTGTAATTTCATACTGTGGACTTATGAATATTTTAAAGCAAAACTAGTAGATTGATATAATGAAAAACTACAATACATTAAAATTTGTAAATATTCCAAACTACAGTAAAACCTCATTAATCCAGACCCCAATGACCAGACTTTGCTTAATCTGGACAGACAAAAAGGGGGGAGGGGATGCAAGGTTTTAAATGTCGCTAGAAGTCAACAATCGCATTCGTAATATTGCTCCGTAACAACTAAGAATACATACATCCAACGTCCATGGGAGAACATATGTACGTACTGCATTGCCGTATTGCTTTACATTTTACTGTACTGTATAGTGTATTTAGGTGTATGCCCTTTAAACACACCATAATACATGTGTTTTGTTGTTATAGTGTTTTAATGCACTTTCTACTGTTCTTTTAGGCTATTTCAGTTAATCCAGTCAACTTATCCCCCCATTAACCCCATTAACGAGGTGTTACTGTACTCTAAAATGGTATTGGTTCAGAAATAATCTCAACATAAATGCTCCACTGAACATTAAATGAACAATGGATATCAAATTAATGAATTTTACGCTGCGTCTTTTTGTGAATTTTTCACACTCCTTACTTTATTATTTTTTTATCCATCAAATGCTACCTTTGCATATATCTAAAGATCAGTGAGGATTAGGTGAGTGTGAAGCAGCAGTCAGGAAGTCCCTACAGTCAGTTGGAGCTTTGGGGATGCATAAGTAGTCGGTAGGTCACAGTTGCAAGTACAATAAACATGCCATAATGAGAGGTGGTTTCAAGAAGTTATAAATATTCTTTGAAAACATACCTTTGTAGTTTGCCAGTAAGGTCCACCTCTTGTGTACAAGGCAAAGTGGTAGATATCGTACCACATAATATCAAAATAACCCGTTGTACTGAGGTTCAGCATGTAGGACCGGCCATCTCCTCGGACGCGAAAAACAATATGGGTGTAAAAACTCCAGTCGTAGTAGGACTCCCTTTTGAAAGACTTCTAAAAGTAGACAAGGGAGAATGTGTCAGATAACCACATAAATCATGACTCGGCATGAAAACATTCAAAATAATGGTTAAAACTTGATAGACTTTGTCTTAATGCCAATGTAGTTCACCAAGCTGTGCAACAATGATAGTGATCAAAAATTGGGACAACTGTTCTGTTACTTTTCTTTTTAACGAACTGACTAAAGAGGTTAATTTAAAGTCCTAAATTAGGTAAAAAAAACTAATGTATCAATATGATGTTCTATAAAAGTCACAGTAGTACTATTGTTGACCCTGTACATACATCAGTATGAATATGAAGGAAGTTCTCTTTAGTGCTGAACAATGCTTGCTAGTGTTTCATTTTTCAAGGTAAGAAAACACTATTTTTCTACAAGCAATATATAGCTTCCTCACAGGCCAAGCACACTGATTTGTTGACCTGTCGTCTCGCTACCAAAGGTTCTGCATTTGAGTCCTGTTTGCTTTATAAGTAGGGTGCGGGTTTTTGCCTTTTTAATTCCCTTGTAGTAAAACATAGGCTTCAATGTTTTAAGTTCGTTTCATGGTGTTTCTAGTCTAAAAATGCATTTTTATGGTGCCTAAAATGCCTATTCTGAAATTTTTGCTTCAGCTTGTTTTACGCACCTTTGGCCCCCCGTACATTGAGAAAGGTAAGCCTTTGCTTATGTTGAACTACCTGAAATCTGGTATTTGCCAGATTTGAGGGTCACAAGGGATGTCATATCTTTGGAAATTTTAAATGTCCCGTAATCAAAGTAAGCAAAAAAAAAAAAAAAAAAAAACTGGTTGGTGACTCACATTTGGACAAAATGATGCTAGCCCAGCTGAAAGCTTGTAATAGTCAATCCATACACCAACGGTTCCACGTGTGATTCCACGAGTTGGGCAAGGGTGTTTCTTTGTCGTTCAGTGTCCTTTCATCAATTTCATTTAATTGTCCTCCATCCTCATCGTTGCAATTAGGCAAAATGGCAGAAAATCAAAGTAAAATAAGAAATATATAGAACTGAGGATCACAAAAAAGTGACAGTTTTTTAAAGACTGAGTGTTTAGTCAATTTTAGTGCACTTTTTATTTTAAGGTTACCCTTTAAGTGTCTTTTTTCAGTACCTATTTGAAAGGTTTTTAGTGCCCATACATCTGCACCCTATTTATAAGTAAAGAGGAAGAAGATTGTTTGATTTGTTTCTATTTTACTTTCCTTTTCTACTACTTTTGGCTAAATGCGAAGATGAGAATGAATGATGATATGATGAAGGGACATTCACAAAGAACACCCATGCTCAGGCGAGGATTTGAATCTGAGACCCCCGGCCTCATAGTGTACTCTACTAACCACTACACCACGGAGGTTGGCAATGATAGAGGAAGATACAATAATAAAGAAAAACAGAATACTTGTCAATATGGTGACAACTTCCTTGCTAAATGTTGATGCTGCGCAGTTTATTTCGAAGAATGTGATATTATTTTGCATGGTGACACTTACTCGTATGCGCATTGACTTCATGTTACAGTAGCCGGCTCTCTTGATTTTCCCATCCTTTGGAACATGGGTGCAGAGGTTCCCATGGAACAAGGCGTATCCAGAAGGACTCGTCGCAAGCTCACAGATGCTGAAGCCTTCATTGTGATCCTTGTCACTCGATGTAACCCACTTATCGATTGAGCCAGGCTGGTTAAACTGCCACACGTAGTCAATTTCTCCTGTCGAAAGATGACAATAATAAATTAACAACCACCCAACTCTTGTGCCATTGAGATTTCACATAACAGCATTAATAAATAGGTAGCCAACATCTCCTTTGTATATTGTACAGCTGCTGTGGTTTATAATCTTGTAAAGTACCGTTCCATTAATGTAAAAAAGGACATAAAACATATGTCTTTTCTATTGAATTACTTACTACGAAATGATCACATGTCCACTCCTCAGACCAATAGGCCTATCTGAAAACCAGAAAAACAATTGTTTTCAACCATACTGTTTGGCGCACACACACAAAAGATGTACTATGTATGAATTTCAGCAAAAAATGCAGGCTCTACCATGATTCAAACCTGTGGCATACCATGACAGTGCTCTACCAACTGAGCTACTGAACCAGCTCTGGTTTTCACCTGGTGTGCCAGAATCGTGGTCGAGGCTGCAGTTTTGCTGAAATTTCTACTTAATTTGTCACAAGCTTTAAATGCGTTATGTTATTAGCCCTGACAGGAGAAAAAATGCAAGCGTTACAGTATACGTGGAATTCTCAGGACCCCATATAGGCAATTATCACGTGGCCATGCAGAGCAATGGAAGCATCACGTTGATGCAATTGCATCTAATGAAACATTGAATTTGCATACAACAATAAAGCTTTACACTAAATTAGTGTGTACACAGCTACAAACTAACTAAGGTATGGGTATACCTTCTGTTTATGGTTCATCAATGATAACAAACCAATGTTTATGTCCTAATTCTAAATATAATATGTAACTAAGAAGATTACTTAACATGGTAAATATTTACTATCTCACAAACAGATTTCTTCATTTTTACAGAAGAAACTACTTACGGAAATAAGTTCCTGTAGCATTGCCTAACATCTGGAAGGTGTTTTCTGTCATGTGGGAATGTATCATAGCGGAAATTCATGTTTTTTGTTGAAAATTAATTCTCCGACGCACAATTGCCTTTGGTGCATACACCTTCGTAGATCATCATGCGTCGTGCTTGTGTTTTGTTGATTTTCATTGGGTATGCAAAACATTGCATAAGGTTAGGTTAGCAAACATAGTTAAACGAATTTTAACTGTTTGCCTAACCTAACTAGTTAAACAAATTTTAACTATGTTTGCCTAACCTTATGTAATGTTTCTTCGGGCTATCATCAATGATTCAACGGATTTTAACTATGTTTGTATTTTTTGGGTTAAAAAGGTTGGAAACTCTGCATACCCAATGAAAATCGACAAAACACAAGCATGACGTGTGATGATCTACGAAGATATATGCACCATATTGTGTTTTACGCAAGCGAAAAAACGAAAAAAAAGAAGTACTCGTAATGTGAAAAATTGAAATTACTTTCATGAAAAAAACGTGAAGACAGCTTAAAGAATGTTCTGCGAAGCAGATAGGTAAGTAGGAATGTTAAAAATGACGAAACGAAGAAGTGAGATGTGTTTGTGCAATAGTAAATATTTACCCTTAACATTTATGTGGCAATTAAATAAGTAGTGCATATTTCAATTTATCAACTTGGCAAAATAAATTGCACATATTTCACTGGAATTTTCATACTTTTTCCTCATCTTGATTCTTGAAAATCATTCAATTAAGTTCTGCTTATTTGATGTTTACAATAGAGAAAATTCATTCCATTGAAACAAGAGTTCATACGCATTTAATAATGTGGTGCCTTTCAGATCAAGAAGCTGTGATTGATACTAGATTCAATTCATACAAAAAATGATTACAAGAAAAACTGGTCTTCCTTCCTACAAACAATCTTTTATTTATACATTGAGATGAGAGTAACCTACCTGGCCTGTACGTTAAAATTGGGTCATCTTCTAATTTCTCTTTTACTTCTTCTTTCCATAGTTTGATCTCCTCCTTCAATTCTTTCAAACCACTTCGTATTAATTGAACTTTAGAAAACTTTTCTTCCTTCCGATATCCTCCTTTTTCATCTGCCTCCCAAAATAACCATTGGGAGTTTGATTTATGGAAGTCACGAACTTGAAATACATTCGGATATTTACACTTTTCGTGTCTTGTCAGAAAATCATTTGAAACTATTTTATTACACACAATATTGTAACTAGATGTTGCTCTGCAAATTCTCTCTCTCGAGAGCATGAAACCATGCTGAATGGATTTGAAAGCAGAAAACATAATGGTCATCAGTCAAGCTGCATCACATTCATCCCTGCTTGAGACCTGGAAAAAAATACAGGATAGTGGAAAGGAAATGACACATAACCACAAACAATTAAAAGAGACTGCAGAAAAAAAATGAGGCTACTTTATGCTCAGGGAGATAATCAGGACTGGGCCTACAGTTTAAAGTGGGACCCAACAAACTACACTACACTGTCCCGACAAGAATCAAACCACAGAACCCTACATAATTTTTGTAACTTTTAACAGTTAACTTCCCATGTGCGGTTTCACAGACCGCTAGTTTATTGTTATTTTGTTGTTGATGCATAGGGGTGGGGTAGGAGATTGCAGCACTGTCTAGTTGTCCCTTCCCAAACTCTGCATTGGTTTACATCGTCAGTAGCCAATTGAATGTGACCTTGAGCGATATTTATAGCTTTTTTCATGCTTAGCGGTTTCCAAGACTGGGCCTGGGCCTATGCGTTATGGATTCATTACCCAGCCCTTCCTCTACTGTGTGTGTTACAGACCCTGATTTTGAGGATACTATTTTAAAATGGTTTGAGGACCCTTTAGGAAGTGATGTAGGATCAGACCCCACCCCTACGCATAAATAACAGAATAACAACAAACGCTAGCAGTCTGAGACCGCACGTGGAAAGTTAAGGGTTAAATGCCTAAGGTTTGGCTTGTAAGATTCAGATCTTTTAGCATAAATAATACATTTAAAGTGCATTTATGCTAAGATAACCAAACCTAACAACATAAGCATTCCTATAGCATTCAGCAGTTGTTAAGTATTTTTTTAGTGTTTATTTAAAAATAAGAGGTCTGCGAGACTGGACCTGGGACAGTGTGTCACAAAAACATGACCTGGGAAGTTAAGAGTTAAGTTACTTGTGCTTGTCAGATGCGAGGTTAACTTAATGGTAAATATGTGATAACGCCCGGACACCTTTAACTCATTTATTTCCTTAATTTTACCACTGGTTCTTACCTTTTCTGCATTGCGGAACATTCTTTAAGGTGAAGTTATGCCTTTTTCCATAAAATAGTGTCAATTTTTCATATTACAAGTCATTATTTGTCTTCCTTGTTCCGCTTGGGTAACAGACAATATGACATGCACTCGTCATGGATCATCGCGCCATGCTTGTGTTTTGTCGTTTTTGGAGTGGGTATGCAGTGTTTCAACCTTCTTAACCGAAAAATACTTACTTTCGTGTTCATTATGTCATCACAAACCACTGACGGATAGCCCCAAAAAACCATTGCCGGATAGCCCCAAAAACCATTTCTGGCAAGGTTAGGTTAGGTAAGCATAGTAAAAAAAAAAAAAAAAAATCTTGTTAAAAAAATGCACGTTTAGAAACACTGACGAGACCGTGACTTTCGACGCTCTCGCCATCTGCACGCACACAATGGAAACAACGGCATAATATGGCAAGCAATGCAAGTTTCTTACGTAAAAAGTGATTAATTCTTGTTCGGCAGCATTCAAATACGAAGTTTTTAGTTTCCCGTGAAAGAAAATACCTCCAAGAACGTCCAGAATGCCAAAGGGTAAAATTTACGTTTCCCCAAAACGTCTTTTTTCAATTTTACAGGAGAAATTACTTACCGAAATGCGTTTATTTATACTTTAGGAAGGTCTTGGAAGTTTGTTGTTATCCATATCATTAAAATTTCAGTAACCACCAAACGTCTCTAATTCCCTTATTTTCGTATTTTCCACATTCATACTTACGTATTCTCCATACTAGTACCTAGATATTTTGCTATGAAGAAGGTCGCAACACTGCATAACCACTGATCATGGACTACGCTAGTCAAGATTTCTCCGCCATATCGCGTGTAACGCAAGCAAAAGCGAAGAAAATAAAAATACTCCATATTTCGAAAATTGAGATTATTTGCCTGCAAAAAACGAAACGCGAAATAGAAGAATCCTTACGAATGCAGAATATGTAAGTTTCAATGTGAAAAATACGAAAATAAGGGAATTAGAGACGTTTGGTGGTTACCGAAATGTTAATACGGAAACTACTACCAAAAACATTTCATTTTTTAAATACTAGAGAATACGTATACGTGGTCTTTCGATTAATGGCATTAACCACAGACATTAAACAGCTCCCATATTGTGTTTTCACCTTTTACTTTTTTAAAAAAAAGTCGTGAAAATGCTCCTCGCTTGTATTTCCTTCTTCTCCTTCTTCTTCTTCTTCTTCTTCTGACCCTGTCAGACAAAACACTGTCGACTTTGGCCAATGTTTCTGTATTTATACTATGGGACATCATTAGTCTGTGGTATGGGATTTCTGTTACACAACTTTTCCTTACAATACGCAACAGATGACACTAAACAATCTTCAATTTTTACACTTTTACATTCTATGTTCTGTTTATAATTCAATTTGACATTTTCGAGCGTATCCATATAAAATCCAAATAATTGGTATTGATAAATCAGATAAAAGAGAAAGTAAAGATATAGGAAATGGAATTTTTAATCTTATCAGATTTTTATATAATATGTTTCGTTGGTGAGAGAATTGATCACATTCCAAAAATAAATGTTGGGCATCTGGATTATCTTTACCACATGTGGTACCATCTGTGGAACCATGGTTGACTTGCATCAAATTCCGCCAGCCATCTATATGTATGACCTACCATCGTCAATTGTTCCTTGCACCAAATTTTCCAGTGATTTTTTATTTTAATTTTAACTCTAGGTAATAGATCTGTATAAGGGAGTCTGATGAAAGATATTTGAGGTAAATCCCTTGCTCTCTTAGCGTACATATCTGCCATATTATTACTCTGGTTAATGTGATGTGCCTTGACATATGTAAACTGAACAGTAATATTTTTGGATTGTGCTTGTTGAGTTAATTGTATAATCAATATAATGAAAATAGATTGACGACATAGTTGAGGATATGATGATGTTAGTGCCTGTAAGACACTTAACGCATCTGTTAGAATGAGTATTTTTTTATAGTTATTTTGTATGGAATAAGTTAATGCACGGTAAATAGCATAGCATTCTGCTGTAAAAATTGTAGTGTCTGCTGGTAACCTAAATATTTGGTGTTGATTCATTTCAGGAATATAAAACGCACAACCTACATCCTGAAATTTTTTGGAGCCATCAGTATATATGAAAATTAAATCTGGCCATATTTCTCTATACCGAGCGTGCTGACCATGATCTAAAAATTGGACGTTAGCCTGAGCATAAAGAGGCAAATCTAATTTATATACTGGAGGTGAATGATATGTGAAAGAATTTTGGTACGCGTCAGGATCCATACAATAACAATGAAGAAAATAAAATTTCGGGTTGATCGGATCTATAACATTCATAATTGCCCACTGTTTTTGTGTTTCAAATAGCAAATTAAATGGATGATTATGATTCTCCCAGGTTTGAAAAAGAAATTGATTTGTTAATTGTTTGCGCCGATGAGATAGAGCCATCTCTCTATTTTCCATATAAACACTTACGTTTGGACTAGAATTCATCAATCCAGAGCAAATTCGTAATGCTTTGCGTTGTAGTACATCATTTTTTTGTAACTGTTTTGAGGACGCACCACCGTAACTGAAAGCCGCATACTCAAATAAGGAACGAAAGCAGTTTCTGTAAAATAGTAACATAATTGTGGGTTGACTGCCCCACTTAGTAGTTGCCAATCCAGGAAGAATGTTTAGGACAGATTTCCCTCTATTTATTAAATAATCTATATGCAGTTTCCAATTATTTTTACGATCGAAATGAATTCCTAAATATTTACATGTAGATACCACTGGGATGTCAGAAATATGATTAATATTATTAGGAAATACATTTTGGCTACGAGAATTAAAAATCATAACTTGAGATTTATTAAGGTTGAAAGATAAACCTACTTCATAAAACCATGCTTGAAGTTTATGTATTAAACGTGTCATGTCTATTAAACCCTGTGTTGCTTGTGGAGTAATTCTGTAAAAACAGAAATCATCTGCATACTGAATAAGTTCAAAATCCTCCAATTGTTCATTGTGTAGAGACTGTGTGTATATATTAAATAGTATAGGACTGAGTGGAGCTCCTTGTGGAATTCCTGTAGTTGTGAATCTAGGCCCCTGGATAGAATTTTGAAACCAGGCAAAAAATTTTCGATCAGCATATAAATTCCAAATTAATCTGGGAATCATAGGAGATATATCTATTCTTTCTAGTAATTGACAAAGTTGCATCAGTGGTACAGCATCATAGGCTTTTTCCACATCGATAAATAAACTATAACAATAGGAATTCATAACAATGTTATTTTGAATTACAGCGTTGAGAATTGCAATGGCATCTTGACTACTATGTTGTAATCTGAAACCAATTTGCGTAGGGGGAAAGAATCGTTGTTTTTCTAAATTCCACATAAGACGTTTTTGTAGCGTGCGTTCGAATAATTTTTCCAATACTGAAATTAGAACTATTGGTCTGTAGGAACGGGCATTTGATGGTGGTTTATTTGACTTTAATATAGGAATTACTACATGTGTTTTCCATTCTGAAGGTATACTACCCCCGGTATATGTTTTATTGTATATAGCGACTAAAATATCAAATCCCCTTTTAGGTAAGCTCTTTATAGCTTGGTATGGAATTCCATCCATTCCTGGTGCTGAATTTTTAACTCTATGTAGTATATTATGTAATTCTATGACAGTCACAGCTGGAAACTCTCTTGTAAAAATTTGTTGTGGAACCAGAGGAGGTTGATATTCTATATTTACTGAAGGAGGCGCAATCATGGAGAGAAATTCATTTTGCCAGGTTACATCAATTGTCTGTTTCCTGCTTAGTTTCGGGTGTCTTAAAGAATTAAATTTTTTCCAGACGAGTTTTATAGGTTCAGCATTTCCTAAAGAGTTACAATAATTTATCCAGGCTATTTTTTTGGCTTTTTTGAAAGCTTTTTTAGCAAGAGCCTGACTTCTCTTCCAGGCAATTTTGTGGGTAATTGTGGGTCTGCTAGCAAATGTTTTCTCATCACGTTTACGGTTCTGTTTAGCAGTCTCGCATTCTGGTGTCCACCAATATAATTGTGGGAATCTATGTGTATCTTGCCCTTTTGAACGTACACCTACGATATCCAGAGTTTTTGTAATTAGTTGTATAAATTGAGAATACGAGATATCAGTATTAGATCGTAAATTTTCTGATAATATCAAGGAGTCAATTGTTGTGGAATACAATGACCAATCAATAAGGTTAGTTTTCCAGCGTCTAAGGAGAGGTGTATTTCGCGGGATCTGTACATTATACATAAATCTTCCTTGAACATGTATGGGTAAGTGATCACTTCCACGCATATCCTCATCCACAAACCAGGTAAGTTGGGGGAAAATTTCATCAGACACTATGGTTAGATCTATCACAGAAGGATTATTTCCGGATCGAGGAATATGTGTTATGGAACCATCATTAAGTATGATAAAATTATTATGTTCTATCCAGTCCACTAAAATCTGGCCTAAATGATCTGATCGTGAACCGCCCCACATTGGATGATGCCCGTTAAAATCTCCTACACAAATATAAGGGCCTGGAATATTGTCCAGAATACCTTGAAAATCTTGTAGTTGTATTTTTTGAGATAACGAATTCGAAGGTATGTAAAAATTAATAATACTGAAATAAAAGTTTTGTATTTTTATGCGCACTGCTATGATTTCTACATGATATCTGTTTACTATATTAATTTTTGGGTATAAAAAAAGAGTTTGGTGGGCCACACTCTCATGAATGTGTATGCTCACACCTCTTTCATTGTGTTGAAATGGTGGACCTATAGTATTATAATATTTTAGATTGTAATTCTCGTATTGCTTTCCTTTAGTCTCTTGTAAACAGAGAATTAAAGGATGGTATTCCTCAATTAGTTTATTTATTCGATTTTACGTGCGGAAAAACTATTTATATTCCACTGAATTAAAAATTCCATTCCCTACAATATACTATTAATTTTTTCCCCTTTGATTCCTGGATTTATGAAATTAAGTTTTGTAAAACAGTCAAGAGATTCCCTGTTAGCTCATGAATATGTTTAAGTAGTGGTTGTTGTCTTCTAAGTTCTGATATATTTATTAGTGCCGACCACAGCTCTGGCAAAGTTTGCATTAACGATTTATACAGTGCCTGAAGATTTTCCGCTGGAGGATTTGAAATGATCTGTCTATTTGATGATCTATGCTCATGTGGATGTTGCTCAATGTGATTGGATCCAGACTGGGGTTGCGCATTTCGTCCAATTGGGGGTGATGGCGTATTCTCCTCGTCTTCGGATAAACTGTCAAGTGATGAAGATTCATAAAATAGCTCTTTAGGTGGTTTTGGAGTTTCTCGTGTCCATATATTACTTCTACGTGAGTGCAGCCCATCTTTGCTCACACTCGTGTGATTTTTCTGTTTTCGCATTGAGGGTTGCGAGGATGTAACTATTTTAGGATTTATTGACTCTCTAGTTGTCACAGATATTAATGGACTTGCCATTGTACATTGGATGACCTCAGCGTGAGAGGGGAGCGGTGGAAATTGTTTAGCAGTTAATGGAGGTGCCAAAATGTCTCTTCTGGTTAGAGGTGGTTTATATGTCCCCAATATTTTTGCCTTAGCTTCAAAATAAGATAAGTTTTCCTCCGCCATCCGCGTCTGTATTTGCTGTTCTATTTGTCGTTGAGGGCAATCTGGGGATGTAGCTCTATGATTACCTCGACATATGACACAAATAGGAACTTCTGTGCAGGAATCTCCATGTTTTTCTTTTCCACAGTTGATGCAGATTGCTTTTGAACGGCAGTTCTTGGTTTGATGCGCATAACGGAAACAGTTTTGACATTGTAAGACAGACCTCGTTCTAGGTCGGACCTCGAAAATTTCACTGTTTACTAGTATTCTTTCTGGTAAGACATTACCCTGAAAGGTTAGGCATATTAATTTTGTGTCTCTCAGATCGAAAGAACCCGTATTATTCCATACTTTCTTCTGCATACGCCTCGCGCTGATGACTGGGATCGCCGATTGCACTCCATCCATAATGTCTTGTACACTGATATCTATGCCAACTCCAAAAATAAGACCGTCTCGCTGTACAAGAGCTTGAGGAATTCTAGCTCGAACCTGTAAATCTTTATGATACATTTCGTTTTGTGTGAAAGCATTTGCAGCTTTTGCATTTGGAAAAGTCACACGGACTCTATTTTTACCACACTGTTCGATCAATTCTATGTCTAGTCCTGCCTTTCGAAATTTATTCCCTAAACTGCCACCGGACAGTTTTCCTATATTTTTTCCTGTTCCCTCTAACAGTACTATATATGGACCTGATTGTGCATTGTCATATGTGTACTGTCGTGATGGAGAATTTTCATTCTCGTTCGATCGGATGATTTTATCTGGTTGGGCAGTTGATTCTGAATCCGCCGATCTCTTTTTTGCACGATGTTCTTGTTTTTCTTCCTCCCCTTTCATGATAGCATCCTCGTCATTCACTCTTGATATATTAGTCTGTAGAAAGACGGGAGTTTCACCACCGCTTAATGCTAATAGGGTATCAGCAGCACATAGGGTTGCTTCTTCCCCCATTACACTGATTAATAGCGTTCAGGTGAGTCAGTTTATCGTTACCACTACTATACTCTTATTTACACAAATACACACACTAAGTTAATAAATCCAAATTAATTTTCACTTCGAATACCTCACAAGAGGTATTTTATAGTCAAACACGTAATAACTACGAAATAAAAACCGGATAACACAATCACGATCCGAAAAACCTCGTAGCCGAACACAAGCTCCGCTTGTATTTCCATTCCATAAAACGCGAGATTCAGTGTTGCAAATGCTCGGAATGGAATTTTCACGGAAGAAACAACGTGGCTGTCCAGATAACTATGATTTTCTCTGTGCAGGGGTTGGTAACATTGTTAATCGTAATTGGCTAACTAACCTTGATCTGTGCTTGTCTCCCTGCCTTACCTTGCTTTTGCGGAAGAGCAGCTGTTATTTGGCAATCGACAGTGGGTGTGTTTAACGACAGTATTTGTCTTGTGCGATACTTGTGAAGCTTACAGTAGATAAAATGGGAAACAAATCATCCTTATTACTAAGAGAAGAGGAAATCTCTGAAATTCAAAATGAAACTGGGTGTAAGTTATCCATACAATTATTTCGTGAATGGAATTCTATTTGTCATTTTATTTTCATAGGTTTATTGTTAATTTACTTGTTAAATGCATAATGGTTGTCGGAAAATAATTCTTACGATACCTAAACTTTCCATAAAGTGCTTACGATAAATTAAGGATAAGTACGTTGAGGGAAAGTTGAGCTGTCAATGTAGTAACCTTGACTCGAAAACTTGGCTGTTACGCAATCACAAAAGAGATTAAATCCATCCATCCAAAGAGCGTTTAATTTTCGATGTATTTCTCAATGCCCATTTGTGATAGTTACATATAATTCGATATTCTAAATATACCTGATGTTATCAGTCATATTTTGAAAAGGTAATAAATTAGGCAGTTTACCTTTGCAGGAAGTTTTTGAAATCCCGTCGCTCTTCTAACTTCTCAGGGAATGATTAGTAGTTTAGTCAAATAGAGCCGCATACGTGTTCGAATGCATGTATAGATTTCATACGTTTTAGTAGGTTAGCACGTGTTTTCACGATGTAAAATTTTTCTTTCCAACTCAAATGGTAATATTTACAATATGAACGATATCACCCTAGAACACTAACCTGCATTCCACGAGAAGTGGATCTACCCCATGTAAATAACAAAATGAATTAATGTTGAAATTATTGTCGTTTTCAATTGCAAAAAGGTTTAAATGTTTGTGAATGCATAAAATTTGCGTATGTCACAAACAAAAATTATGGGAACAGTTTCGGTAAATTTCTCATATCGTCAAACGGCTGAAATTTGCTAGTTCGGAACGAGTTTACAATACCGGACCACTCTCCAATTTCTATGAAATTTCGCCTACTCACTAATTGTGAACTCCTAATCACGAATTTGCATGTAATAATTGGTGGTCAAGTATGGAAATCGAGAAAAAAATGAAATAAACTATGTTTTCTTAACGTAACGTAACCCTACCATAAGAACAATAGCTCCACGGAAGACGCCATTTTCCCAACATGAAGAAATCAACAGGCAAGATAAGGTATAGTTCTCTTAGCTAAAATATTAATTTTTCTTTGTATTTATACTAATGGAACCTAACCTAACAGGCCTAACCTAACCACGTAGGCATTCCTCGTCTGTCGTCAACAAGATTGTTGTGCGTAAAGGAAGACCATTAGCTAATTAATTGCGAAAGAAAGATGGTTCCGAATTGCTGTGTATGGACAATCACCGTAGTAAATCGCAAGGTTATTTTAAAAGTTGTACACGTAAATGTACAATTTTAACAAGTGACCGCCAAATATAAACTACAGATACGTCATCAGGACACCGAAATTAGTAAGTATGCAAAATTTTATAGAAATTGGAGAGTGGTCCGGTATTGTAAACTCATGCCGCTAGTTCTTTTAATTTGAATATTCGTACTTACGTATTATGCATTGAGAAACATTGCTGAAGGTGTCATTTCGCTTATTTCCTGGAAATAAGCTCTATTTGCAACATATCGAGTAAGTTTTCTTCGTTGTTTCTTCCCTTCAGTAACACGCAAAATGGCGGTCACAGTTTCACTACCGTAGTCGGCATGCAGTTTTTCCACCCCACTCCACCCAAAAATACCTACGTAGCCCCACAAACCATTGACGCATAGTCCCACTAACCATTCCCAGTAAGGTTAGGTTAAGTTTGTCGCAATAGTTAAAAATTAGTTTAGAGAAAAAAATGCATAGCCCCACACATCTTTCCTGCATAGCCCCACGAACCATTGACACACAGCCCCCACAAACCATTTGCGGAAATGTACCTTCTTCAGTTACAAAAACACATGTTTGGAAACACTGACCGGGTTTACGTCATCACACATAGGCAACATCCGGCTGGAAGGAAATGGATGCAACAGCTTTCGTGCATCGATCACACATTTATATCTAAAAATAGATGATTTACTGGCAAAATTCAATGAACGATGCGAGAAAACTCTTTCCCGAACTTCCACAACTATAAAGTGCATTCGGTAAGTGATTTCTCCTGTAAATTTGAAGAAATCTGTTTGTCTGATATGAGAAAATTATCACAGTTTCATACATCGGAGACACATTTCTTGAATTTTAAGCAAGAAACTACTAATCTCATGTCTGTAACCTACATTTTGTGTGTAAGATGTTGGACTCTCCACTAGCTTGTGACACACACAATTAATATCCCTGTGTATTTTGGTTCACTTTTTGACACTAGGTGTAGTGCAGGTGTGTCCCGGTGTCAGGTTGGTGCAAGGAAATTATGTTCAGCCAAGTAAACGAAAAGCGGTGTTAGAGTTCAGAAGATTCAACAAATGCCTGTCTGCTGCTTTAAACGTTCATTTGATTAGTTGTGCAGGCACCAAATCAATGAAGTAGACGAGTTGGTGTTGTACCAACCAACTAGACGTACAGGTGCAGAAAGAGCCAAAAAGTGCAGCAAGCTAGATGGGGCTAATAGATATATATTAATTCCTATCAACTTTAAAATTAATGTGACATCTCACTATTAATTCCAGAGTTTTTTCATAGTACACACTATCACTAAACATTTGTAAATTTAATTGAAGTGACTCTCTTTTTTCTTAAATATTTATTAATTCACAAAAACAGAAACACAGTTAGAATAATTATTCTTAGTCTATGCATGACAAAACTACATTTGTTGAAAAGGATTTAATGTGTTGTCTCCCCCCCCCCCACCACTTGTAGTAAAATTTTCATATCCGCAAAACTTATTTCTTCAATTTTACAGGAGGAATTACTTACCGAATGCAGTTTCTTTATAATTGTGGAAATTCGGGGAAGTGTTTTCGCGCATCGTTAATTGGATTTTGCTGGTAAATCATCTATTTTTCGATATAAATGTGTGACCGATGCACAAAAGCTCTTGCATCCATTTACTTCCAGCTGGATGTAGCCTGTATGTGATGACGTAATCCCAGATAGTGTTTATAAACACGTGTTTTTGTAACTGAAGAAGGTACATTTCCGCAAATGGTTCATGGCTCTGTGTCAATGGTTCGTGGGGCTACGCATATTTTTTAGAAACCAATTGTTAACTATTGTAACCTATACATGACCCTACCTAACCTAACCTTACCGGAAATGGTTTGTGGGCCTATTCGTGAATGGTTCGTGGGCTTATTCATGAATGGTTGTGGGGCTATTTATGAATGGTTCGTAGGGTTATCCGTGAATGGTTCGTGGGGTTTTCGAACCTGGAAAAAAAAAATACAAAATCAGTAACACGAAAGTAGGTATTTTTCAATGAAGAAGGTTGCAACACTGCATAACCACTGATCATGGACAACGCTAGTCAAGAGTTCTCCGCCATATTGCATGTAACGCACTCGAAAACGAACAAACAAGAATTACTAGATATGTAGAAAGTTGAGATTATTTGCGTGAAAAACATGAAATGCCACCTTGAAGAATCCTTAGGAATGCAGAATACGTAAGTACCAATGTGAGGTACTTGTTTACTATCCTTCGGACAGATTTCGTGCATAGCCCCATGAACCATTTCCGGTAAGGTTAGGTTAGGTAGGGCCACGCATAGGTTACAATAGTTAAAAATTGGTTTCGAAAAAAATATTTGTAGCCCCACACACCATTCTCGCATAGCCCCACGAACCATTGACGCATAGCCCCACAGGTGTCCGAAGGATAGTAAACATTTACCCCAATGTGAAAAAGAAGAAAATAAAGAAAAATCAGACATTTGGTGGTTACTGAAATTTTACCAACCTTGTTTATTGCACCAAATACAAGATTGCTCAGTGCTCCCTACCTATGGATTGCATGCAAACTAAACAGTAGTTGAAAGCCATTCTTCCATGTGATCTATTTCACCACATTCGTCAGTATATGATTGATATTCATCAAGTTCATGTCTATTAACTTTTTTTTTTAGTCCAAGGGAAATCACAATTATATATTCAGACATTGAAATAACAAGTTTTTGTGCAAAATTCTATATGGAAACAAGAATCTCGGAAAGCAACTATCAAAGTCACGGAACTATCAAAATACAAACACCATCAGTAATACCTCATAAAATTCATGAACAGAATTATATATATCACAAATAACCTAGATAAATGTGAAATGAAACTTTAAACAAGCAAGAGCTTTTGTTCAACAACAGAGACTAGTAGAGAAGGTAGCCAGCACACATGCATGGAGGAAGGGGAAATACTTTCATGTTTCTTCCTGTTGGTCCTTACTTCCTTTTCTATGAAATCTCATTCTGTGCCACCTTCAATGGCTTTAAAAATTACTGTATCTAATGTTAACCCTTCTTGTTCGCGTGTGTATATGTCAGTATAGTACAGAGACCTTCAGTTTATACAGTTCTGTGTGGATTTGACAGCTAGGTGTTTTTTTCCTTGTCAACTGGCTGAAGTGTACTCGGAAAATATTTTACTTGTTTTAAAGAGCTGCCTGGTCTCATTCCATCAGGTTTCCCAACAAGTATCCTGTAAACTCTTCTTTCCTCTTCCAATTCGTGCCACATGGCCTGTCCACCTAAGTCTTTGATTTAATTTCTAATATCTGGATATGAATACAAGTTATGCATTCTTAGTTATGTAACAATCTCCACTCACCTGTGGCAGAGTGGTTTGCACATTGCGTTGCGATGCCAGGGGTCCCAGGTTCGAATCATGGATGTTTGTGAGTGCCCTATCATCCATTTCTTCATATCACTCATCCTCATCTTCGCAAATTAGCCAAATGTGGCAAAAATTAGCGAAGTAAAATACAATCAAGCAATCAAATCCACTAAACTGTCACCTCATCCCTTTTAGGTCCAAATATTTTTCTAAGGATTTCATTTTCAACTACTTTTAATTTATGTATGGTGACTGAGGAAAAATACTAACATTTTCATTTTGTTTGTTTCAGTCACGCCAAACCAGATCGAGCGACTCTACAGTCGATTCACCAGCCTGGATCGTGGTGATTGTGGATCTCTGAGCAGAGAGGATTTCCTTCGCATTCCAGAGTTGGCCATCAACCCTCTGGGCGACAGGATTGTCCATGCATTCTTCCAGGACAGTTCAGACGACAGAGTGAACTTCCGTCAGTTCATGTGTGTGTTGGCACATTTTCGCCCAATAAAGAAGAACAGGGAAAATAAACTCAACTCCAGAGATGAGAAGCTGAAGTGTAAGTGAAAATCTTTTCCATATATTTTTGTACTCTATGGATATAAACACAGAACAAGTATGCATGCCCTAGTTTTTTTTTTCTTCTTTTTTTTATTAAGGTAAATGCCTGTGTACACAGTTTGTTTCAAAATATATCACATTTCAATGTGTAATAAAATACATTGAGACCATGAGCCAGTCATGTTCTTTAACCTTTTGCTGCCCAAGGCCTTTTTCACATGTAAGCCTCTCTGTCCCGAGCCGATTTTGAGCAAAATTCAGAGTTTCAATTAAATGAGTGTAGATCGGAGACTAATTGCCCTAGAGAGATGAGTGATATACCGTTGTACGCGGAATGAACCAGAGATTCAGTCTATATGAAATTTTTGCAAATTCGGCGTATATGTAGCAGGGGGAGGGGGCTAACTCTCAAAATTTCGGGGGGAAAAATGTTGTTCCCCCTCCCTCCCCTCAAGCAAAAAGTACATGACAGTGTCGACATGCACATGGAAATGATCGCTAACATGTAAGGATCACAGAAATATTTGCATTATCATCATATGACCAATGTCTTGAGTTATACCCCCAAAAGGAATGGTCGCCACGCCACTGATTCAAGCTTCAAAATGCAGAGTTAAATTGAAATGACTATAGCTCAGAAACTAAATGCCCTAGAGATATGAAAGATATACCGTTGTATGCAGAATGAGTCACAGATTCAGACGATATATAATTTATGCACATTCGGCGTACATATGGAAGGGGAAAGGGGGAAATCCCCTCAAAAATAATTTTCTTTAAAAAATGGTGTTTCCCCCCACCCACCCGAAAAAAGTCAAAATGCAAAATTTATGCAAATTTGGCGTATATATGGAGGGGGAAGGGAGAAAACCCCCAAAAATTATTTTAAAAAATTGTCACCACCCAAAAAATGTCCTTGCACTTGGGCACAACATTCACGGACAAAAAGCTACAACGTAGTGAAAAACGAGCGCCAATTCTTGGAACTGCTTGAAATTCTATTTTTAGACAATGCTGGGTAACCCCTGTTACCACTTGTGGACACTTGTGCTAAAAAAACAAAGGTTTTCTTCAGCATGCTTCGAAATTCCATTCTCACAACGCAGATTCAACAACCAGTCTTCCCCCTCCCCCTGCTTGCGCCCTCACGGAAAACTTTCATTTTGACATCGGATACTGATAAACAAGCTTCCTTCGAATGCACTTAGCAGGAGCGAGTGAAAAGCATTGCTTTAGAACAACAAAGCCGGTCTTCATTTGTCGGCAAAAATTTTCATGAAGACAAAAAAAATGCAAGAAACCATTTCTGTTAAATACATGTGTTAGGAACAATATAAAAAAATAAAATCGAAATTCTAGCCAAAAATAGAAAAGTTATAACGTAAAAACTACGACCTTGACACAGCATCTCGGTCGAGACGCTTGGGACAGTGAGGGTTACATTTGGGTATCTCGTTCGAGATGCTTGGGCGGCAAAAGGTTAAGGAACATTTGTAATTTTAGGAGTTGGTAAAATATCAGTATCTCTGATTTTTGTATTCGTTCTCTATTAATATTGGCAAGAATTTCATATTTGTGCATCGTTGGTATTTACAAACATATTATTTTGTATCAAGTATGACTGAAAAGTACTATAAACCACTAACTGCTCACCTTGCACATCAATATCTACAATATGATCTGAAAATTCCATTGTTATTATTACCTCTCATGTTAATGTACACTATTCTTGTAACTGAGAATACAAAATACACAACAGATACTGGAAAACTTTCAAATCCCGCAGCTGCATGCTCCATCTAGGGAAAAATGTAGTGAAATGAGAGTTCGATCTGCAATGTTGCCAGGTTCAGAGCAAAGATATATTCAGTGTATGAAAAATGTAGTTCTCTCACCAGGCTTGTTGAAAATTTTTAACAGTAGGGTGTGTTGGGATAAGGTTAGAAGGGAGGGTTTGGAGTGGGGACGAGTGTCGAGATGGGGTTTGTTGGGGTGGTGGTTGCACTAATCACTATGTAGGCCCTCTCCAATCTTTTCTGTACTGAGGCATGAGGGATTGGGGTAAAATTTGGATGATGCCTACCTGGAAACTGTCATTGAGAGATTGCGATAATCGGTATGGACAGTGAAAGTGAAGTCCAGGTTTTGGGTGTAGGAGTAGTGGTTGTTGATCCAGAGACTGAGCTGTGGATGTTCCATCATGTGAAAGCCACCACAGAAGTTGCATGTAAGGATATAGATGACATTTGAGGTATGGCAGGTCCCTTGACAATATGCATTGCCCCTTAATGTTTTTTTAAGTCTTGCAACCTGCAGTTTTCCCTCTTTAGATGATAAACTCTTAAACATGATGCTACACACAAGGGGATAATGCAATCAGGTCAGTACTGATCCAGTCTCTTGAATGTTAGATGTGCTGTCTCCATATAGATGTTTACTGTACCTCGGTACCTTGATTTACTGTGGTTAAGAAGTTAGCAGTTACTTTTTGAACATTGTCATTACCCTTAAGGACAACGTTGATAGTATTTTTAGGTGCTATGGGTTATTTGAAGAACAAATTCATACAATGATCTCTTTGATTACCCCTCATATGTTCTAATGTGCAACTTGATTGCTCCAAACATTTTAAGGTCTACTTTATATTGTACGAGAGAAGCTGTGAAATCAGTCTCTGGAATGCTTTTATGGACATTTATTCCCCTAGCTGATGGTCCAAATTTATATCTTCCTGCATTATACATTCAGTCCCCATGGTCCCAGTATAGCATAAGCTGGCCTCCATGGCAGAGAGGTTATGACAGCTTGCTGTGATGACAGGGGTCCCAGGTTCGAATCCTAGCCTGAGCATGGATGTTCTTTGTGAATGTCCCTTCATCATATAATCACGAATCCCCATCTTCATGATTAGCCTCTTGGTTTCTTGAACCATAAAATCTAGGTTCCGCTATGCGTATATATATATACTTATGTCCAAAATTAAAGCAACAAACTGAAATTCGTTCCCGAGTGTCCGTTTGATCACATAATACGATCAGGTGATAGTAATATTTATGATGTCATATACAACTGGTTTAAGATAGAAAATAAACTAACCTTAATGTGCCAGGATTTATCAACAAAAAATCACGATAGCAACAGTTTAAACTTGGCAAATTTATATTTAAAAAAATCGCACGAGGAAAGTATTTGTTTGTTGCTTTACTTTTGGACACTAGTGTATATGTGTGTGTGTGTGTGTGTGTGTGTGTGTGTGTGTGTGTGTGTGTGTGTGTGTGTGTGTGTGTGTGTGTGTGTGTGTGTGTGTGTGTGAGAAATTGACAGTTTGTGTTTTTCATGGCCTCGCCACATGCTCATTTTAAAAAACAAAGATTGCATTGCACTGTAGAACTGCCAGATGGTGAATGATAGACATTGGATGAGAAAGCACTTTCACCAGTTGGTTTATTTGTTGGATAGTGGATAGGTGGGAGGGAAAATGTCAGAAATTGTGATGGGATCAGAAGGTTATGGATTGGTTAAGATTACAATTCGGTGACTGAGTGGCCATACTAGTTGATAGCATTCCATTGCATTTCCTTATTAAGCCCGCTAGGCATTATGATGCTCTTTGGAAATATTTTATATATGCAAATCTTTACTATTGGGGACTTGGGAATTCCAATCAGGGGTTGGCTTTACCAAATGCTACATTTATTTTCCATCAACCAGTCTAGCCATCTAAGTGGTCTAAACTCTCGAAGAAAGGAGAGACAAGGGATATCCACGGGGTACCGGTAGCCCTTGGACATGAAGTTCCTCGTAAAAGTGGTACAAAATTGTTTGTGTCTTACGCCAAACCAGCCTTTTTATAGTCAGGGTTGAAGTCCGTGGTAGTTAAGCTAAGTACTGATTATTGGGCTGAATCGTCGAATCAGTTGGATATTAATCCTAATATTCTGGGTTAAGAATGCATTGCTATCATATTTTATGCATTTTTATTTTACAGATTTCAGTGCCCTTAATTAGAAATCACTGGATGAGACTTTAATGTTAGGTACTTCTCAGTTAGAGGAGTAGCAAATGACTAGGTCAGGTACCAGAGTTGCTTCCTGCAAAATATAGAACAGGGGTTCCCAAACACTTTCGTTAAGATTTTTCCGCTGCACCCAAGTCAGAATGTAGGCCTATCAAACACTTTCAACGCTCAGTGTGGTTATATATTTTAAATTCAGAAATATTTTACATGTAAAAAGTATTAAATAAGCACATATTTGGAACAGTCATGTCATTGATTGAATTTCAGTGAACATTTCATACATTTGGAACATTTCGTGATGCCCCTGTAAGCCAGCCAGCGGGAACCACTGATATAGAAAATAAGTGTTAATTGTGCTGTTGTGCTCAAGAGAAGGTTATTACTGCTTAAATGTGTGAATTTAATGATTTAGTCATACCTAGGAATTAACAGCACTTTGAATAATGCATTGTTTTTCCTCCTTTCAGTTGCATTTAAGATGTATGACCTGGATGATGATGATAAGGTGTCTCGAGATGAGCTCCTGGCAATTCTTCACATGATGGTGGGAGCAAATATCAGGTAGGTTGCTAGTGATGGTACTGAAGTATATGCATTCTAGTATTTTACAGTTTGTATTGTTTATGCACCTTTGTTGAGTTTGTCTGGTTTTGTTTTACAACCACATTATGCACAGAATGCAGATAGGCTAATTGGGACCTTCAGTTTAAAATGTGATCCGAACCTGGATGTTGCCGCTATGCCATGCTGTGTGGTTTTTAATGCATGTCATTCCAACTTAACAATTTTTGATGCTACTCACCAAATGGTGCTGATGCCTGATGCTGCTTCTACCAAGATGCTTATAAAGTCTGGGGACTTTATGATTGGGAGGCTTTTGGTTTAAGTATTTTGGTAATTCAAACACTTCTGTCGTTGAGGAAGCAATGCATTTCAACACAATTGGAATGAAGACTCTACCGATAAGTTCACTTACGTCTTCAGAATGATCATTCTTCGTGGAACAGAACAACATATTGCACTATTTCAAAGGTGGTGTTGCCTCTGTATTTTCTTGTAGGTTTCGCTTCCAATGCACATTGGGTAAGAGAAGCACAGCATTTTTTCATAAATTTGTGAGTTGTCCACGAAACACCAATAAAGCTTGTTGATGCGTTGCATTTGGAGCAGGACATGATTTCTACAACTTTTTTAGTTACAAATGAAGGACTAAAATTAAATGGTGTGACTCAGTTGTTAGCATATGCAGATGATGTAGACTTACTGGGGGATGATGTGAATACAATTAAGAATAATGCTAAAATATTTTTCAAATCTGCTAAAGAGATAGGTTTGGAAGTTAACAAAGAGAAAACTAAATATATGCTTACAGGCCGAAACCAAGTGTTAGGTAATAATCAAAATCTAATTATTGATAACAACTCGTTTGAACCAGTTTCCAAATTCAAATACTTAGGAGTAATATTAACAAATGAAAATTATATTAAAGAGGAAATAAAAAGTAGGCTTAATTCAGGAAATGCATGTTACTTCTCTCTTCATAAACTTTTGTCTTCTCATTTAATATCTAAGAAACTAAAAGTTAAAATATACAAAACAGTAATTTTGCCTGTAGTATTATATGGATGTGAAACTTGGTCCCTTACATTGAAAAAGGAACATAAATTGAGAGTATTTGAGAATAAAATCATTAGGAAAATCTTTGGACCTAAAAGGGATGAGGAGACAGGTGAGTGGAGAAGGTTACATAATTTAGAACTACATAATTTGTATTCATGTCCAGATATTATTAGAATAATTAAATCAAGAAGACTTAGGTGGGCAGGCCATGTGGCACGAATGGGAGAGGAAAGAGGAGTATACAGGATTCTTGTTGGGAAACCTGATGGTAAGAGACCTGTAGGAAGGCCAAGACGAAGATGGAGGGACAACGTTGAGATGGACCTAAGGGAAATCGGTAGGGATGGAAAAGAGTATATAGATCTTGCTCAAGATAGGGAAAGATGGAAGGCCTGTGTTGCTGCAGCCATGAACCTTCGGGTTTAAGAAGGCTAGAGAGTTAGTTAGTTAGTTAGTTTTTAGTTACAAATTCAGCAACATGAAACGGGAAGATTTTTACCAAGAAGCTCAAACGAGAGCCAAAATATATATGATTTATGTCCTGAATAACAAAACTAAAATAGCTTATCTACTAAATTGTTGTGGCACATTGGCATATGCAGCAGGGTCAAAGAGGAGCATTCATTCCCCCCTGTAAAACTAATATGAAAAATATAATTTAGTTCATTGTGTTTTTTACATAAAAAGGAAAATTAATGTTATTTCCTTTTCAAATAATTCAAAATAATACATTTCCCCTCAACAGAAGAAGTGTTATTTGTCATGCTGGAAAATAATTGTCTGGTCCCCTCCTCCCGGAAAAGAAGTTTAGTTTTCATCAGGGTGCGAAATCCTGGGCGGCAGGGAAAATTCCCCCACCAACAATTTTGTTCTGAAATTGGCCCCCACCAAACTTTTTTGGGGGAAGAGTTTTTCTTCTAAGTCTATTCGACTGGAATAATATCCAAAACACACAAAGAGCCTCCTCATTTCTATGGACACTAAACCAAGCAATCCCCAGTCAGAAATTAGCCAGACTTGTTATTACTTCTCCATTTCTCATCACCTTTTGTCAGCTACCACAAAGTGTATAATTATATTAATGAAACACATAATAGCATTTAGATGTGAATTTTATATTGGAAACTATTATCTTATTGACATCTCTTAATTTTTGTCTCTCCCTTAGTCGCACAAATCTACTTTGGAAGTTAAACTACTGTTTCTAAATAGCTTATATTTGGAGCTGTTCTTATTTTAACTTGTAATAATTGAGGTTCAACTTTGTAACAATAGTAAACATAACTTGGAACATAGACAACATAACAATTAAACATCGACTCACTACC